>NW_010341010.1:28840-62769 GCF_000700745.2 Antrostomus carolinensis
CTGAAGTAAGTCAGAGGAATTGTTTTTGTTTCTCTCCATTTGTTACAGAGTCCAGAAGATGAAGATGTAAATGTCTGTGCTGTAGACAGCTGTAGTTAGGAGAGGGGAATCCCTCACTACCAGAGATGTGTTTTGAGTACAGAATCTGTGTAGGGGATGGAAAAGAACTTTCTCTAGTGCAGAGTTCATGTGCAAATAAGGGATGAGCTTGGTTTCCTCTGATTTAAGGACAGAGCACTTCCAGCACTGAAGATCGCCCTGCACAGTGCAGGACTTCTGCTGCACATAATGACTGGCCTGGGAGGAGAAGAGGAGACTCTCTTCAGTACAGAATGGCTGCACCAGTTAACTCACGTTTTTAAATGTCCAGTGCTGAACTGAGCTTGAAAACAGACACCTATCAAGCTCTGACGCAGAGTATCCATCAGTTCGGTCTTAGATGTGAGCTCAGACATTCAGCTCAGCTCAGGGATCTGTGCCAGCTGACAGCAGCCTACTGTAAAACCCGGACCCAGTCACACACTGACTAGCCTAAATTGTCCAGGAGTCACCAATTCTTGTTACTGCCCTCTTAAAAGCTGTTACCTTTCCTTTCTCCTGTAGTCACGTGAGAAGTCACAGCATGAAGTTAGTTGTGAAGCTGTCTTGTTTAATGGCCCTGAAATGTTAATTTTGAGTGTTAACATAAAGGACAGATTAAACACAAACAAAAAAAACCCCAAGCAAACAGAAAACCACCTTCCTTTAGAGCAGTTTCTGATGGTGCTGTCATTAGAAACTGAGGAAGGTCAGACAGGAGTGGAGTGTTGTTTCCAGCTCACTGTCCCCAGTACGTTTTTGCTCAAGCAGAAGCAGGGACACGCTGATGCTTTATAAAGGGTATTTTTGAGACAGAAAACACATCTGAGATATTGTTAAAGATCAGTCAATACATTTGCCTCTTTTAAGTTGCACAGGTCAATATCTGCATGAGTTATTGCGGTGAGAGTGCAGGTTTCATATCGTGCTGCCAGAAATGGCCTTCACTTCACATTACAAAACCATAAGCCTCTATTTCCGTACACTGCTGCCTCCGCCAGCCTATGTCAGCTCAGTCTCGCTGCTTGGCATTTAGGTGGTGTTGAATGAATCCTGATGACATACAGTCTTCCTAAACAGGAGGCATACAGAGCTGGCGTGGGCGTAGCATACGGTGATATAAATAGTATCAGTGGCCACTTTTTTTAATCCTCTAAGGGTTTGAACTGAACCTCTGAGAAGATCTAGGGCTGTCAGGCACCTTTTGACTTCACTCTGGTCCAGAATGGGCAGGGGCAGTTGTCACAGACATATAAGGAGCAGACCGGAGAAGTCTGCCAGAAGAAAGAAGGTTTTCTCGTGGTTTAACCATCACATCCCTGTAGCAGTGAGATCCTGTGGACACAGGCAGCTGCCCTCCCTTACTTTACAGCTTAGGTAGGAACTCAGGCATATGCTTTCTCTTTTGAGGGAAACATAAGGTACAGGCTTCCCAGGGTTATAACCATGGTCGCACCTGGTTGAGCATCAGAGGTTACATTATCAATTTCAGGAATCCCCAGCCAACTTTCCACAGGGAAAGTAGTAGTGCTAGACAGGTGCTTTTCAGAAGGGCAGAGAGAAAGGCATCTATCTGAGCAGCTGTTGTCTTCTATTAAGCCAAAACAGGTGTGGAGGAAAAGTCCAGGCTAAAGAATTTTTGCCTTGTCACGGGGGCTGTCTGTTGTGTCATTTGAAACTGCACCAAGTTTCTTCCAAGTGCTGAGTTTGTAAGCAAGAGGATAGTGCTTGTGATCAAAGAAGAGAAGAACAAGATGCTGAGGGAAGGGCCAGTAACATCAGAAAATTAATCATTATAAGTCAGTGGAGAAATATGCTTTAGCCGAGCAATTAATTGTAACCGATTGCTGTCTTTGATTTTTCTGAAATAGCAAGACATTCTGAAATGCTTTGGGCTGGTTATAGGTCAGTATCATCAAAAAACAAGCATGTGCAAAATCTTTTTCACCAATGTATTTTGTTCCTCTGTTGATTACGGTACTTTGAACACTCAGGAAAGGCCGAATGCTAAATACAATGACCTCACTTACCATTTTCCAGGAAAAATACTGAACATCCACCCGTCTCTACTGCCCTCTTTTAAGGGAGCAAATGCCCACAAATTGGTGTTAGAAGCTGGAGTCCGAGTCACAGGCTGTACTGTACACTTTGTAGCTGTAAGTACTTCCTTCTCCCTCACTTTCACTTTGTTATTTGTTAGTCTTAAGGTTTTGACCTCAGAGCTTGCATGGAACATCCTTACACCCTCACCTTTGATTTGCCTTTCCTCCTTTGTTCATTCATAACATCATTAGGCAATGTAGTGCTTTAGTGTGCTGTCCCTGGAGAAGGAACTGGAAATGAATAGTCTATACAGGAGTTTAAGCTGGAAATGAATAGTCTATACAGGAGTTTAAGCTGGAAATGAATAGTCTATACAGGAGTTTAAGCTTTACCTAAGTTAGCTTCTTCCCTAAGCATCCCACTGCAGCCTTCCACCAGTTGTGGTGGGGGTACTAGTTCATATAAGGCCTTGGCTAGCCCAAAATCTTTATTACTACACTTCTTAGATGTTATCATACAACCTTCCTTAATTGTTGCTTCCAAGAAAAAAAAAAAAAGCAACACTGGAAATGGCACCAGAAGCTTAGATTTGTTAAGAAGTAATCCATTGTTTGTGGGACCAGAGGAGATACTTGGCAATTTATGTAAGTCAAAAAATAAGAAAAGAAAAGCCAGAGATCTCTCAACTTGGAAGATGCACATTTTTATCAGTTCACGGAGCATTTTTTTCCATCTTGTTCAGTTCTCAGGGTTGACAGTAACTAGTCCGCCCTCCTCTACTGCATTCTTGAGATTATCCTCCCCTTTTCCACTGCTCCTGAAATCTCTTCTCATGATTTTTGCTTTCTCTTGGAAAAAGAGACAAAAACTCTTTTTCCAGACAGAAAGAAAAATTGCATTCCTTTCCCCAGGATATGACTTCGGGTTTCTTCTCTGTGTGGCAATGTCCTGAGAAACAATAACTGAACAGCAGGGATCTGCCTCATTAATATGCAAAAGAAAGCTCTGCCGGGTCCTCTAGTCCCACTCTGTGCCAAGGCTTGGCTAATTCCCTCTTCTGAATTGAAATGTCATCATTTTGTCCAATTTAGCCCATCATGTCCCCAGTTAACATGGCTTTTGTTGTTTTCTGTAGCAGAAATGTTCCTCACTGCTGTTCTGCCTGCTGCTTCTTTTACTTTGAACCCTACGCTGCTGTGAGTTCCTCACAGGCCAGCGTGAGTGCCGGCAGCTTTTCTGCACTCCTCACATGAGCCCAAATTCATGTTTGCTGTAATAACATAACGCTAAACAGATCCTGGAGGCAGCTGGATTGCATTCACTGTCGTACAGCTGGGCCCCCCTCTCTCCTCTTCCAGCCATACAGACTTTGTGGCCATTGCTTTTACAGGAGGAAGTTGATGCTGGAGCAATCATTTTCCAAGAGGCAGTTCCAGTCAAGCTTGGCGACACAGTGGAGACCCTGTCTGAAAGGGTGAAGGAGGCCGAGCACCGAGCCTTCCCAGCTGCCCTGCAGCTCGTCGCCAGTGGGGCCGTACGGGTGGGGGAAGCTGGAAAGATCTACTGGAAGTAGGAGCAGCATCTCCATGAAGGTCCTCAGATAGGGCAACTGGGGTGCCTTAACTGGTCAAAACAGAGGTCACAGCCTAACAAGATGCACAATATATTCTCTTCACAAAGTGTTTTCAACGTAGAGTTTACCATGTCATGTTCTCACTCAGATGGTTAAAGATTTGAAGTAAAATCCAGAGAAAGCCACAAATGAGAATATTCAGGCAGGGGACTGTTCTCAGTAGGTTCAGCAATGGCTCTGTTACGTGCTTCCTAATTGTAATCACTTCCTTGGCTAACATTTTGGTTCTCAATCACTTTCTTAACACACAAAAAACCATTCAGTTAGTTACAGAGAGATCTGAGCATCTCTGAGATGGACTTAGGAACATCAGTATTACTCTCTAACAGACCATACAGGCTGTAACAGGGGATTCTCTTGTCATGTGCTCTGAAGTGTTTATGAGGAAAACTACTGGAACTCGTTCCGTGGAAGAGACAGCTAAAGGCAAAAACCTGTACTCATCAAAATCTCTAGCCAAAGCAAGAAAAACTGGCCTCCCAAAACACTAACTGTTCCTGCAGCTAATGAAATGGAACTTTTCCCATATAGTTTCTGTTTTAATGTTGGTAGATCTTGTCTGGCCCAGATTCTCTAGACATATCCCATAATTTCAAGTATCAGACCAGCTATCAATCAGATGCTAAATAGAATTAAACACCTGCTGACCATTTGCCTTTGCAGCATCCCCATGTGAATCCACATATTAATTCCCCTTGGAGATTTGTTCAGAGCCAAAAGAGTTGGGTTAGTTTTTGGGTTTGTTTTTTGTTGGGGTTTTTTTTGCAATGAGCAGGAAGGGAGTTAGGACCAGCTACAAAATTTGTTCTTGGCTGAACAGAAATTCTGCTGAAGTTAAGTGCCTTTATTCTTGGAAAAGTATTTTCACCTGGAAAAATACTGATGGAAACCCAGTAAATGTTGTTCTTTTGCACAGCTGAGCTCTTGTGGAAAAGCACCTGGTTTCCTTTTAATGTTTTTCATAGCTGTGAAGACATTTTGATGCATTTAGTAAAGCAATCAATTTTCCCCCACACGAACCAGAAGCATATGACTGAAGCCGATTATGTATGTTTTAGAGCTCCCCTTTAATACAGAGGAAGCTGACTGGTATTCTGTGCACTGCCGTCCTTATGGTACTTCTGTGTTGAGGTAATCCTAATTTGTATTTGAAATAAAGGCTAATAAAGTTGAAAATTAAATATCAAAAGCTTTTCTTGGGATTCCTTTACTAGGGGTATGAGCTGGAGGAGGAGTTTGTGAAATGGAATCTAACTTGGTCTACAGTACAGCAACTGTCAATCAGTTTGTGAGGTGACAGACATCCAGTCCTGCCAGAGTTAGTAAAGCTCCGTGGAGTGTGGTGACCTTACTGCTTCAGTGGCCAGATGGTCCGTGATGAAGAAACTTGCTGACAAAATATTCCTGTCATCATTTGTCACCAAGGATAAAGCTCAAGCAAATACAGAGGAAAATGACATGGTCAAATTTAATTTGCATCTAAAGGGCAAATAATAAAAGCTAAGTCTTCAGCCCAGCGTTTCTCCTTACAAACCTGTCCTCCCACAGAAGGGCCTCCCCCCAGGCAAACCGCCGCCAAGGCCTGAAATCCAGCCTGTCTCAGGGAGAATGTAAAAGATGCGGGGAGCCTCCAGCTCTGGCAGGGGTTCAGTCTGCACAAGTTCAGCGCCTTCACCATGACACAGCAAACCGGTCACAGGGCAAAAGAAACTACTTAAATTAACTCACACGTTAGAAGTAGCCAGATTACTCCCTGTACAGTTAATAAATACAGCATTACTGATAAAAGCAGTTTGATTGCTGCCAGAAAGGCAAAGAGCGGAAGAGCTGGATGCTCCAAATCCAGGACCCCATTCCATCACAGACAGCTTCAGCAAGACTCGGGTATTTTGTCACCTAAGACTGATGACAAATGGGATTTAAGCACCTATCTGTATTTCTACAAACGCAAACAAGAAATTAAACTGCGAAGTGCACCTCAGACTGCTTTGCTTCAATTACTGTTGTATAAAAGGAATAAATAGCCTATCAGCACACCCAGTCTCGGAGGGATGCCAGGGACGCAGTTAGAGAGAGTTGCTCGATACCATGGTGGTATCTGGTGACCAATAACAATAACTGGCACTTTTAACATTTTATTTGTGAAGTTTGGAACATTCAGTCACGCGTGCTCTGCAATTCAAATAATACACAACATGAAGTTACTACACAGTTACAACAGATCGAAAGCAAACTAACCGATGTGTTATCAGAAAAATTATCTCTATATACACCAGACATTTGTTAATTTTGCCTTATTTCTCCCAGATCATGACAAATGCATGTTCCTTGCTGCAGTCGCTGGAGTGCAAGAGTCAAACACAGCTTTCTGTACATAAATGGCAGAGCTTACAGGAGGGCACTGAATTTTTCTCCCCTCCCTAACTACTGAAACACCACTAGCACACACACACACAAAAATTAGATGTTTTAACTGGAGCTGCCTCATGCTCCCAAACAGCCTGACACAGCCAAATGCAAGATACATAAGATAGTCCCTTACTAGTACAGTACATGTTACACCAAAACAGGAGTGCTTTTTTTTCACTGCATCTGATGGCTATTAGTGATCCCTTCCCTGGAAAATTCAGCTCTAGCTGCTTCCTCTCTAGTTTGTTCAAGTAGCTTCTCAGCTAGCTTTCTTCCTCTGATTTGGTACTTGCATGCAAGTCATTACTCTGGAGATATAAAATAAGCTTCCACAGAAAAAGGTTTTATTTAACAGCAGCAACTCTAGACCAAGCCAATCACTCAGTCAACAAAGAAAACAGCTTTCCTGCTACTGGAAGTTAAGCTGAGGATGTCTTGTTCTGCTGATTTCGAGGATGAAGGAGAAAAAAAAGTCTGAAATCAGGTGTTTCTAGTCCCTGTAATCAAATTTTCATCCCTCAAGATCCAAATGTTTTAATATGAAATCTGGGAGTGTTGATGAGCCACCCCCTTTCAAGGAGCAGAGGAAAGTGTCTAGATGTATGTTCAGTACGCACTGCTACATCATATTGACAACTAAGCTGTGCAGATGAATTTGTTTTGCCTTCTAAAGGTTCCCTGCCTCTTTGGCCTTTGGCTCTTCTCCTTGGCAGACTCTGGCTCTCACACTGGTGAACTTCTACATGCCCTCCTCTCCTCTGTACCCTGAGGTGCTCCCACGGTGGTGGGGCTCACAAGGATGAGGTCCGTGTGGGCTCCCACCTCCTCCCACAGAACTACACATCGTCCCTAATGCTTGTTCATCCTCCAAAAACCACATTGGGCCAGGCTGGACCTCACTTCTGATCTGCCCTGACATGTCTGGCCTCTTCCATCCAACAGGAGCTGGTCACCTTCTTGCAGCAGCATGGCTCCTGATTGTGGTTGCTTTGTGAAGCTCTTGGTGCTCTGCAATGTGATGCAGCCAACAAAACCTGATCCCTCAGAAGAATTAATTTCCCTTTGATGCACTAGACCATTTTTTACAGCTTAAGCTCCCTCTTTGATTTGTAACAGTATCTCCTTTACAGATGAAAAAACAGAACAAAGAAATTTAAAATCTGAAATCATAGCTTGGCTTCCACCACCAGTTTTGCAAAAGGAGTGCAAGGAAAGCTGCAAGCTCGGGGAAAAGGATCATGGCTCAGAATGGAAACCTGTGACACTGATACGCCTGCAGTCAGAGAGCAGCACATCCCGGGCAGGGAGGAGGAGGGAAAGGTCAGCAGAGACCAAGCTGCTCATTAACCTGGCTACACCACACTGTCTTCTTGAGGCTCCAGAGCCAGGAGGGAGGACGTGCAGTCTCTCTTCTCTTCTTGAAGACAAAGACTTTGGCTCTCTTGTTTCCAGTAGGTTTTACCATCAGCTCCTAACTGCACTGCTCCACTGGCCACCAGCTGCAGGGCGATGGGAAAAGCCCGGCACTCGGCTTCTTTCACCCTTTCTGACAGTGTCTCCTCTGTGTCGTCGGCCTTCACAGACACCGGCTCCTGGTGGATCACTGCTTTTGGGCTAGACTCCTCCTAGAATGGGGATATTGGCAGCCTTTCAGAAGAGGCTGGGTAACACTCTCAGCAAGGTTATGGACAATGGGAATGGGGCAGAGAAAGTCTCATGAGGGATCTCATCGAGCCCATCTGTAGTTGTGTGCAGGAGGCTGACAGTACATCTGGAGAGGCTTACAACCTCCACTGGGGTACCTACACTCATTAGAGGGTACAGCGGGGAGACAGACACAGGCTAGAAGATTTGAGGGCAGTTTGCTGAGGGTAGGAGAAATAAAAAACATAATATGAAGGAAGAAGACAGGACCTCAATAAACCACAAATGCAATGTAACCCCCACACCTTCCTGTTTTTACTGGTAACAATCCCAAGATCTCCACACATTCCTGTTACCTCTTCCTGTTTCTGCCTTCAGAAAGAAAAGAAAAAAGCAAATTCTTTTTCATAAATTACTCTATATTAGGACACTTACCAGGACAAAATGCACGGTGCAGCCTGTGACTTTGAATCCACTTTGCAGGGTTTGCTGATGGGTGTTTCCATCCTTGATTGGTGGGAAAAGTGAAGGGGAAGCATTCAAAATTTTTCCTAGGCATCAGTGTGAGAAAAAAAAAATTTAAAAAAATTTGAACTAAATTTCCTTTAAAAGTAAAAGTGAGATGTGATCATCAGTTCAAAACAACAACACTGAGCACCACTCAGGAGTTTAAATGGTCTCAACTGCAGCCTGAATGTAACATGGCGTGTTCAGCTTCAGGTTAAAAAGCAAGAGATATGTATGGTGCTACTATCTCTAAGGAAATGTGAGGAGGCGTTCTCTGCTCTGAGGAAATACTGCTCTTCCAGGAACACAGGTGAGGGGGTGCAGGCTTTGGCAGTAGCCAGGCAAGCATGTTTCAGTTAAGGCCATTTGCTTTTGTGTCTGTGGATGGACAGACGGAGTTGTAAGTCTCTCCCCTCCCAGGTGACCAGCCCTCATGCTGCAGATGAGAGGTCTGGGAGTGGACTTCACACCGCAGCCTCATGCAGAGCCACTGCACAGATGGAAGTGGTTTTTATAGGAAATATCATTCCCAAAGGACCCTATTCCAGTGCAATCTGTACAGTAAGTGAGCAACTTCTGAGACAGGCCTCAGGAGCTGGCCCTTGGTGCCAAGAGGAAAGAGGAGTGTGCTTTTCCCCTCTCTGCTGTCCTGGAGCACATCTAAAGCAAGCTCTGCCCCACAGCAGAGCTCTGCTCACTCAGGGCTCTGCAGTGGCTGTGTTTGCAGCACGCATGACAGAGTACTGCTATGCTGTGCAGCCCTCAGGGCAGCACAGGAGGGAGAAGCATTGAGAAATCAGCCTCCCTCCCTTTTATTTCTGAGTAACTGCTGCAAGGAGTAAGTTCAGCACAACTCCCCAGCACAGCTCCTTGAGAAATGACACAGTTGTGCTACCTGTCTGTCCTCCACTGCAGACACAACTCCTGCCGGCTCTGCAGGCATTTCTCCTTCCCAGCAGGAAGGCAGAGAGACCAACTCCACAACCCTGATTTTGCCCCTCAGTTACTCAGGATGCCAGCACAAGGCGTTTCTCTGCCAATGCTCAGTCAGAATCCCTGCACAGTCCCACTGGCTGGAATGAATGGAAGCACAGGGCAGCCCCACTGGCTGACATTAAATCCTCAGTGTCAGCAAGGCTGTGGGAGGTTTAACCAAAAGACGAAGAACTACGACTGTGTAATTCTGGTGAGACCAAGCACACATGTTTAAACTTCTCTTTTACAGTTACAACTTCTTACCTTTCCATTTTCTGAGAAAAGGACTGGACAAAATTCTCATAAATCCTGAAAGACATATTAGTTCAACAGCGAATTCTTCAAGAACTTGGTCAATCGTGTTGTCAAACTCAGAGCGACTCCCGTATAACTTATGATCAATCACCTAAAACATTAAAACAGATCAAAAGCTATATCAAGGAAATTATTTTGTGTGAATGACAGCAGCTACTTGGTCAACAAAGAGAAAGCAAACTGGATTCATTCCAGGACATTCAAGGATTTAAAGTCAGAAGTCTGTATATTATTCAGGATATCTGTGATTTTTTCACATTCATACAACCATTCCTGGAAACACCCCAATCACTTGCTAGTTAACAGTGGCTGTTTCACACAGGATAGTTTCTGGGATGTGTAGAAAATCTGCACAAAGAGAAGCCAACTATGAAAAGAGAAACGTGTGGGTGATGTGGTGTAGAGGGAAGTAAGGGGGAACATATCAGAAGATACTGACCCCTTACTCCTGAACACCTAGCCAAAGACTAAAGTAAAAATAGTAATGACTCAATGACAACATCACCACCAGTTAGTCTGCAGCTGCTTACTGAAAATCATGAACTTATCTAAAAAGAGAACAAACTGGACAGCCATTCTGCGTAAGGGGAGGAGTCTTGTTCTATTTCTACTCCACCTCTCAGCTCCAGCTCTCAAGGTAAGTGTTGATTCCTGACTCTCTTCATGAAGACATTCAAGTAAGGGGTTAAAAAAACTGTCATGCTCTTGCCTATGAAAATGTGAATTAATTTTGACATAACTCTTCTTCCCAGAGATGAGCCTTTATACTGCCAGAAAAAAAGTAACATGAATCCAATTCAGCTGTTGAGAAAGCTTGTGGAAAATGTTTTAATGCATAGAGACCCTCTAACAGTATTTAGTCCCATGTGTGTGGAGCTGTACAAGATAACTGCTCTAAATCATTATATGTTAGGGGGAAGTTGTTCAATGTTTTCAAAATCCATGTTCTATACTTTGACAACTATGATGACATGATATTACTCTCCTTCTATTTCTTTTGTTTGTTTTATGAAACACAAGGATGAAAGTTCCATAACACAGTGCTACTACGCTGACCACAGGTAGGAGAAGAGACTGGTATGGTGCCGCTGAAAGTGACTGAGCACAACATGAGACAAAGATTTTTCTAAGAAGGGATGAGCCAGGGAGACAACCTGCTTCTGTCAGCGCTGGAGCATGTCCAAAGAAGAGCAGTGAAGCAGGTGAAGGGTCTGGAGCACAAGTCTTATGAGGAGCAGCTGAGGGAACTGGAGTTGTTCAGCCTGGAGAAAAGGAGGCTGAGGGGAGACCTTATCGCCCTCAACAACTACCTGAAAGGAGGGTGTAGAGAGGTGGGGGTTGGTCTCTTCTCTCAAGTAACAAATGATAGGACACGAGGAAACAGCCTCAGGTTGTGCCAGGGCAGATTTAGATTGGATATCAGGAAAAATTTATTCACCAAAAGGGTTGTCAAGCATTGGAACAGGCTGCCCAGGGAAGTGGTTGAGTCACCTTCCCTGCAGGTATTTAAAAGACGTGTAGATGTGGTGCTTGAAGACACAGTTTAGTGGTAGACTTGGAGCATTAGGTTTATGGTTGGACTCAATGATCTTAAGGGTCTTTTCCAACCTAAATGATTCTCTGATTCTGTGTGTTTCACTGATTTCAGTTAAAGCTTGAGGCTGCATGGGCTACAGTCCCAGACTCAAATCATCAAAGCACTTGCAATTTTAAGTCCCTTCCTAACTCTGGACTGTAGCACTTACTGAAGAGATGGGAAGGACACTCACAGCCTCCAGTGAGCACTGTCCAAACAGAGCTTTCAGCTCTGCCTCTACTGATAACTCTGACAGCTTTGTGTTATGCCCACCTATCCATGTAAAAGTTTTAAAGAAAAGTGAGATGTGAATGCTTACCAAGCATTTCCTAAAGACCTACAGATTCAGTAGCTGTGAGTTGGTGATAAAAAGAAAAGGAAATGCGTGTCTTTACCCTGGTTGGAATTCCAGCCCGGGCTGCATTTCGTAGTTCTTCCACACCAGACTTGTTGGAGATGACAAGGACAACTTGAGCACAACTGCCTGGCTCTTTTGCGTAACTGATGAGCGCAGCAAGGTTTGTGCCTCAAATAAAAAGAGAGCAAATATTCATGAAACAGATAAGCATCTGTGTCACTAAGAATTGTCTCTCAGTCCCATTTATCGAACAAAAATCTTGTTTTCAACAACTGCACAAATAGAAGAGGACTGAAGAATGTGTGCACTAATAAAGCTCATTTGTTAAGCAGTACAACACATCTTCTTGACTTCCAGTCAAAATGCACCCTTGGTTGTAGAAGGCTGCATAGACTCCACCAAAAAAAAAAAATGGCAAGGTGGATGCACTTGTATCAGGGCTGAATTCAGCCTCTCCTTTGTAAGGACATTTCTCTGTGCGATGATAAATGAAAGCTCACCTGTTCCGGAGATGAGAACAGCCACTTTAACTTTGTTCTTCCTGGGCTGGTGTTGACTCTCAACAACAGCACTAGTCAGCAGATGCTGGGGGCTGCTCAGCTGCAGAGCTTCAAGAAGATTCTCAACTTTGATGTGAGAATCTCCTCCAAATATGTGAGGAAAAATTTAAAGTAAAATATCTTAGATTTTACTTTCCCACTTAAACTTACTTTGCAGAATTTAGTAATCATAAGTTTCAATTAAGAGAAAAACCAATCAGCAATTAATTTATGCTAGCATTAACTGACCTACAAAACATACATTACTTGAACAAACCCTCTCATGTTAGTTGTGCTGATCTCTTTTGTGTTACTCACCTGCAGAATTGTCTCCAAAGGCCTAGGTATGGCACAGTCTTTTCAAGGATCAGCCCCATCTTTTAAACCCCTCTTCCTCTTTCTCTCATGCTGCAAAATTAAACTAAAGATGATGTTGACAGAGCTGAGGTTGCATTTTGGCTACCCAAGCTGTTTGGCTTCCAGAGGGATTTTGGCTCATGTCTTGGTGTATGTCAAGCAATGGACATACCAGAATGAAGACTGGGAATTCCCATCACATACGACTGCACACAGCTGTGGCCTATCCCCAGTCTTTACATAGGATCCATGTGAGTTGGGAAAGGGGTTCAAAGGATGTGGGTTGATTAATATGACTGTGGTAAAATACAATCAACTTAATAATGTTTGAGTCCTTGCAGACAGTCATCAGAGGGATTTACTTGAGTCTCAAGCAGGTACCTAGTTAAGTCACTATTCAAGTACTGCCATTCTGAAAACAAGTAATTAACTTCTCACTGTATTTAGCATTTAAATCTAGATGTGGAGGTGTCAAGTAGCCTCCAGCCTAGTGAAGTGACAGAAAAAAGATATGAACTACACAAACTTTTCCATAAGGAGTCTCCTCAGTGCCTACAGAACTGAGGATAACTGGCACCTCCCAGGAGATGCTCAGCACTTCACAGAATCACACTTTAAAGCAACTTACCCTGTATCAACTTAAAAATTAAATAGTGCATCCTAAAGAGGAAACCCCTCTGAAGTGAGACAGATGAATCTGTTACACTTTGAATCAAGCCATACTCTGTTTAATTTTTGTGAGTGTCTTCACTTCCTATTAGGACACCTGCTAACCTGTGTAACAAGGAGAAACAATCTTCCCAATCAGCCAAGCTTCCTCATGTCTCCGTATGTCCTTGAGAACATGCTGAGCCAGGTCCTTCTGCACAACCAAGACTGCACCGATCCCACAATTAAATGTCTGAGCCATCTCCTCCTCAGAGAGGTTTCCCTCTTTGTAAAGCCAGCAAAGGATTTCAGGAATCCTCCAGCTGAGAGCATCTGAAAACAATTGAAATGTGTATATGGTCAGCACAAATGTTTGCTACCTGTCTTTTATTATATATAATGACAGTGATATATTACAAGAGCTGATAGAGACTAAATCTTGCTATTTTAATAATAGTCCAAAAAGAACACTGACCCAACTTCCAGTCAGGTTTATAGGTGCTGCTTAGCTAGAAGTTTCTACTCATAATTTGTGTAAGCCAAGTCTCTTCTAGGCTTTCTAGTAAGAACATGTAAGAAATGATGGCAAATTAAAATGTATTCATCCCTCAACAGCCAGAAGATCAAAGCTACAGATGATTTACATCTCTTCCATAACAGATAAAAGAACTGTGGGACAAATCAGCAGGTGCTGGCTCTTTTGGACTACAAAAAGGGCAGATCCTGGTTTTCTGTTTCAAAGAATCAATAATTAGTCTAAGAGTGTACACTTAAGTGAGTTGATGGGCAGACTGGAACAGGGCTGAGTGGTCTACACATGGATGGGAAGCATGAATGGGCTTTTATAGTGACCCTACTCATTCAGCAGGGCCTTAGGCTGTCTCTGGAAAGCATGATGGTGCAGACTTGCCCTCTCAACTTCACTTTAGAACACTGACAATCCTTGGGCTTGGCTGTGGTTCCAGACACTGGCAAGCAAGTTGGACACCACATTAGTAAGCTGGGTTTATTTCTTTCCTTTCTAATTTCATTCTAGAGAAACACAGACAGACATACAGATTCTTCCTTCCCCCCTCCCCATCCCCACAATGTTTTTGGACTCACAGATGTGGGGTGTTTTTATATTTTGAACTTATGACTAATTTTCACAATTTTGGCTTACACAGAACACTTACAGATGTCAAAGATTAATCTGTTATGAGGAAACTACCACTTACCATAAAATTGCATTAAATGTGTGTGTGTCTACACATACTGTGGAGCAAATAATGCAAATTAGTTCTCTCAACAAGCTTTACTGTTTGAACTAAATGTTTAGTATGGAGAAGTGTCTTGCAGAACACACAATCTTCTCAAGTCCCTTTTGTCACAGAGATGAGCCACCTCCAAACTCTCCTTAAATTTCCTTTCTCCAATGAAAGAATGGTGCTCATCAGCTAATGCTTACTTGAAATAGGAATGGTTTTGTTAGGCTCTTAGGAAAAGCATTGACTTTGAGTCATAACTGAAGCTGGAAAGTCAAGTCCATGGTGTATATAAATTTTGTCAAACAGAAACAGCCATCTTCGATATTTACCTAGGACAGCATTGACATGTTCTGGCAGGATTCTGGAGATGCCTTCCAGCAACCCCTCCTCAGCTATGAAGGCAAAAGCCTTCACATGCCCCGAGCGAAGGACAGGCAGCAAAGATGGACTGTACATTTTTGCTGGGGTCAGCAATATATCTCCTGCAAACAAAAGTGTCAATTCAATCAATTTGTTTAAAAGGTCATTTGATATTTAGTGGAAATGCTTCTCTGAACAGGTTCACTTGTGCTTTCTGTGGCAAACAACCTTGGGAAGCAGCAAAAACTGCCAGCCCAGTCTTCCAAAACTGTGGATGCAAGCCCACATAGCTACCCCAAAGACTGATTAACCCTAACCCACCCTGAATGAAACAGCCCTTGGCAGTACCTAGTTATGAAAATGTCTGAACACAATTCCTTTGCAGGTTTGGTTTTTAGAAGAAAGATGTTGTACCTAGAGTCGTGTCACCACAACTGCCAGGTGCTGGTGAGGAGTAGTGTAAGGAGGACATTAAGAGAATCTTCCTTATGATGCTAAAGCCACGGCCATGAATCCCGGAAGAGGCCAGTCCAATAAGCACATCCTCCTCATCAGCTCTCTGCAGCCCCAGAAGCATCTGCCCTCGCTCCACTGCACCAACCACAAAGCCAGCCAGGTCATACTCTCCAGCAGAATACATGCCAGCCACCTCAGCTATCTCCCTGCCTAAGAGGGGAGAGAAAGCAATCAGCACTAGCTGTAAACATTTTTTATTATTAACTTTACAGCATCTCCTAAAATAAGCAATGTACCCTGGATAGCTGCAGAGACATGAAGCCTAAGCAGCGCATTCAGATATATTTAAAAAACCCTTCTCAGTTTCCTACCTCACCTCAAGACTTCAACAAAACAAAGCTTCATGAAGTTACTGAAAGAAGAAATTTTTTTTTCCATTTCATGCTACTTACCTGGCACCTCCCCGTTATGACTGAATATCAGAGAGAGAGTGAAAGTATATTAACACTTCAAGAATGTGAGGCATCCAGTTTTCCTCTCCTTTGTACAAGGATAAATCAGCAAGAATCAAGAGCCAAATCCATGAATAGCAAAAATCATCCCGCTGTGCTGACCCATTTTAGAGATAAGAAAGAGTTTAAGCCCAAATGCTTGACTGTTTTTTCCATCACACAGAAACCAACAGTTCTAATGCCACATACTGCCCCTGTCTACAAAGTCTATTTCCCTAGTAATTGTCTCCACATCAGAACCTCCAAATCTCAGAGGAGAGGAGTGTTCATACCCAGGAAAGCGCATCCTGCATTTCCGCAAGCTTCAGCTATTCCTTCTTTGATTGTTTCAGTCACTTCAACGTCAAGTTTGCCACAGGCAAAATAACTGAGGAAGAAGAGAGGCTCTGCCCCTTGAGCCAGGATGGCATTGACACACATGGCGACCAGGTCCTGACCTATGGTGTCGTGTCTCTTACAGATTTGTGCAATCTGCAAAACATGGTGGGAATAAGCAGTGGTGACAAGAAATACACAAAACTCAGACACTAATCAATCAAATAAGCAGAAATCTTCTTTTTCCTGAGAAAAAACACAATAGAACACACATGCAGAAGATAACCTTGTGCATCATCTAGTTTAAATCAAGAGAAAATCATTAACCTACAGAACTTCCTAGCAATTTCCAAAAATAAGATCAGGCTGCTCGAACATCACTGTGTGTTCTGCTTTACTTCTGCTTTCTAATTTCACTGGGCGACACAGCAAAACTGAATCAATTTATTAAGTAGGTTTCTTCTTCTTCTCCAAGTCCATGGAGAAGGAGATTCTTCACCCCTGCCCTCCCCAAGGAGTCTTTTGATCTCAGCTATCTCATGTCACAGACAGCAACACAGGCCTGGTCTGTAGGCTCCCTTGGAAGACAGGTTTTTCACAAAGCAATAATATTTCCCTCAGGAAGGCTGTTCTTTGGGTTTTTTTTAAATGTTATCAAGGTGTTTGCATCCTACAAGTATCGAAACCTGATTCAAATATCATGGCTTTGGTAAAGTGGCAACATTTACACTACTTTATTACAAGTAGAGGTTTATACACTGTCAGGGATACGCCAGAGCGGCTCCATTTGTGCCAACTGCTGATGAAGATGCACATCACCAGCTCACACAGTGCAATTCATCTCTGTCAGTTACCACTTCAGGGTCTGAAACAGGACAAAGATTGCATATGTATGGATAATTTTTCAAGGTAACTATCTTTTACTGACACAGCTCTGTCAGTGTAGTTATACCAGTGCAGAAAAGCTCAGTACAGAAAGATGAGCAAGGGAAAAATTCAGATAAATACTCTCACTGGCTTCAAAGTGGTAACAGATCAGCACCTAAACAAAGTTTGAGTTTGGATTGCAAGCCTGATTTCTTTTGCTGGCTGGTGGATTTAGAAGTGCTATGGAAACGAGTCATCCCATGTCCTTTGCTGCATTATAACATCTCCCTCCCACTGACCTAGTAACAATTCATATAGGCATTAGCCAACTTTTTTTGGCCAGGGAAGAGTCTTGGGAACAGTCTGTGTAAACACAGTTAGGAATGTCTCTCTGCCAAGCAGTTGGAACAAAGACTCACAAGAGCCAGCATCAATCATGCTCAGAGATGTCCAAGGATGTAAGACTGCAAAGGACCTTCTGGATTATTATGTTTGGTCTCCTGCTGTTGCAGGAAGCCACACCATATCATCCCATTACTAAAGGTATAAATACCAACGTGAAACAAGTTAAGCTGCTGTGCTTGATCAGTGAAAGGCATCTTCAGACCTCCAACTCCTCTGATGGCTGAAAGCTGCCTTCTGATTCAACATATATATACATGTATTCCTGGCTCAATTTATCCTATGTGGTCTTGTGTAATTAACATTCTTTATCTATTGGCTTCTCTTCCCGTTTAATGTTTATTTCCTCCATCCTTCCTTTCCCCAGTGCCCTGACAAAATTAATCGTGCTACCTCTCTGCATACAATTTACTGAGCTAAGTCTGACAGTTATCATTCCAACACTCCCCTCTACTCCTGTCCTGGTTTGGCTAGGATAGAGTTAATTTTCTTCTCAGCAGTTAGAAGAGCCGTGTTTTGGTTTCAGTTCAGACTTGCTATGAGAACATCATTGATAAAAGCACTAATGTTATTAGTTGCTGCTGGAGCTCAAGGCCACCATGTTTGGCTGTTCACAGCTGCATCAGGACTGGGAGGGAGAAGCACAGTGAATAGAAAACCCAAAGCTGGCATTTGGATGTGCCAGTGAAATATTCCAGATCATATCCCGTCATGTTTAGTGTATTATCCGGGGCTGACTGGAAAGAGGGGGGTGGATTTGCAGGGGTTCCCTCTCGGGCTCTCATTCTTCCAGGATTCAAGATTGTTGCCCCGGGATCCTTATCCAGGAACGGGCCGGGCTTATCAGTGGGTGGTAAGCAGTTGCACTGGGTTACCACTCATTTGCATATCTTATTACTGCTATCATTATCACTACTATTTTAATATTAGTTGTTTAGGGGTTTTTTAAAGTTTTCTTTTATTTCTATTATTAAACTGTTTTTATCTCAATCTACAAGCCTCCTACTCCTTGCACCCACCCTCTCCCCTATCCCCTGGGGGTGAGGGGAAGGGGGGGGAAGTGGGTGAACGGCTGCGTTGGCTGCTAGCCAAGCGCTAGTCCAGTGAAACTATCACAACTCCTCTGCAGTAATCTTTCTCAAAGCCAATGGACCCTCTATTTTATAGCAGAAATTCTGGTTCTTAGCTCCTCAAGTACTTAGTTAAATGTTTTGTTGTATTATCACAAAATATCCTGAGCCTCTACATTCTCAATAACATATGCACAGGCCTTGCTCAAATGATCATCTACAAAGTCCAAGCTACCATTGCAGTGGACTTGAGATACACTTACAATGCTCAGAAGGGTGCAGATGATGCAGTTGGCTGTGGCATTTAAAATAGTCTTGGGAGATAACATGAGCTTTGCTACAAGTTACAAGTTACCTGCAGTTTAGGTCCAAGGCCTTTAGTTTGAGATACCAAGACAGGATCATCATAACCAGATGCTTTCAAGTCAAAGAAACCAGCAAAGCTTCCTACTTCTGAGTGACTGCCTGCCAAGTACAAATATGTCAAGGATCATTTTTAAGGGAAACAAAAAGACCCAAAACACTCATCAAGGCAAGTACTGCAAATTATGATTTTTTGGACAAGACAGCACTATGTCCACTGACAGAAACATGCACAGCTTTATGAAACATGAACCCCAAAGTCACATATTTCATGGTGTTGTAATAGATCTTTATTATTCTATATTTGTGATCTATGGATTGTGTATAGCAAAGGTTAAATGTTTTACCAAACTGTTAATAGCTTGCCTTTTTTCTTTATATAGCTACGTTTTTCTAATGGCAAAAAAATCAACAAGAAATTTTCCTCAGTAGATCACTGCTAAGAGAAAAGAAGATGGCTTGAAGAGCAAATAACAAGTCCAGTGATCGTTAGCCGCACTCTAATAACTGTTTGGATATATGTTGTACTCATATATACAGCTAGTAGGATCACTTCTGTCCAGTGATGTACAAAACTATTCCATCAATCCAGGAGCTATTCTGTTCACAAGACTAATCTTCAAAAAGTCCAATCATCCCCACGTTAAGCCAACTATGTTTTAATTAAGCAAAAGAGGAGTGATGAGAAAGAAATGAGAGTTTAGTTTCTCATTGGAGACCCCAGCCCAGCTTCTCAAGCTCAACTTTAATGCCAAGAATGCATTGCTTACCTGTTGGGGGAAAAAACGAAAAGTTCTGTTGCATTCAATATACTAAGGAAATTCAAAGATTCTTCCCAGTCTTACCTGATCTGCTTCCACTTACAATTGCTGTTTCCAGCTGATGAAACAAAACATAACTGCTTGCAGCTTCCACACATCTCTCTTTGTACATTAGGCCCCTGCGGACAGTAAGGGACGTGCTAGCAGCAGCAGTGACATTTTCTGCATAGATCATCATTCATCACACAAATGGGAACAATAGATATAAAACTTTGGACTAGCATCTATTTCTGCTAGTGCCTTTGCTTACATACAGAGACTGTTTGAGAAGCCGTATACCCCGATGGCCAATGTCCTTCCTGTAAGTGGCACCCTTGAAACGTATGGCAGCTACACCCCTGTTGGCTTCTCCCAGTGCTTTCATCAGGTCCTCCTTAACAGCAGTAATGGAGAGGACTCTGCCACCACTTGTCACCACTCTGCCATCCTTCAGCGTTGTGCCAGCATGGAACACCTGCAGCCCTAACTCTTTGGCTTGCAGCAGCCCTACAAAAGCAAAAGGAACTCTCAGAGTATTTTAAATCACAGGCTATGCTGGCAAAGCAGTGCAGATTGAAGCCCTTTCTTCAGTCAAGGCATAACAACAACAAAGGTTCCCCCCTTACCTTTCTTCTGAGAAACAGCGTTACCAGTGAAGGGTATCCCACTGCACTGGCCCTAAGACTCCCTCCTGAGATGTCCAGTAAGGACACAAATCACACAGGAACAGAAAGAAGGGATCCAGGAGTGACAACAGGACATGTAGCTACCCTGTGCTGTATACTGTAATTGTGAACAATTTGTGCAGGGCTTTCCTGTATGAAATCAGAATTCATAGCAGTTTACTGCCTGGATTCTCCCCTCTCCCTGATATTAAACTATTAAAGTTACCTTGGCACTCCCCTAGCTATTCTGCTCTGCACACTCCACACAGTTCCCTACTACACCTGGAATCAATGCTTGCAGGTGGCTGTCCAACAGCTAAAACAAAATACATATTCTATTCTTTTCATTTATCTACATGTATTTTTCTGTTATAGGAAAGGAAAATTGTTCAGGGTGTTTTTAGATTCGTATTTTGAGGAGAGGATAAGGGAAGAGGAGGAACTGCTGCCATCACCTGGAAAAAGCAAAACAAAACAGAGTTTTCCCCTTGCTGTCAGCTAAAATCTATCAGCTAGATAGATTTTATAAATGAGTAAAACCGACCTTATACTTGCTGAAGGTACAGTGTGTTACATTGCCACAGCACTGCCTTCACAAGGTCAAAGCTGAGCCCTAGCTGGCCTTGCTGTAATGGAAACCTAACTCCTTCCCATCATATTTGAGGAATACTCCAGAATAAAATGTTTGTTAAGCCATTAAAATGTGGGAAACAATGTGAAAAATAAGAAAAAGCTAATAAAACCCCCACAACTCCAGAGGCTGGAGTATAATAATAAAATAATGGATTGAATTTCACTGTTTTGACTGTCCTTTTTTGTGACTAAAAAGCAGGGAAGGTCACACCATCTCACTCCTAAGGGTATGAATATCAGCTTGAAAAAAGTTAAATTCCTGAGTCTGACTAGTGAAAGGCAGCTCACTAGCAGAAGGATTCATTCAGTTATGTGGTTTGGATTTTTATAGTTACAGAAAAGCAGTTTCCCAGAATATCACAGACAAACCAAAATAAATACAGTGAGTGAACTGGAAGAGGAGGGTGGGTGAGGAGAACATGACAGCAGAAATCTTGACAAGGGAAAAGGCAATAAAACATGACTTTCTCCCCGGGTAATGTAGGGTAACTGGAGTTCCAACAAAAATAAGGTGGCCTTGATACAAGATCAGTTGTCTAGGTTGCTTTATACAAGGCATAGTGTTGGACTGGCAAAGCAGCAGCTGAGGGGGAAGGAAATACTTCTGCAATAGTTCCCTCTGTTTTTAAACATTTTTTTAAATCTTAATGAGATATTAAACCACAAGAATTTTAACACAGAAAATCAATATTGATCTAAAGTCCACACGCCCACCTTCTCAAAAACCCTTCAAGCCCTATGAAGAAGAGGTCTTTGTTAATACTACTCAGCAATGACCCCAGCTGGCATAAGGGAAGGCACCAAGCTGATGGTGGAGTCATGCACTGCTCCTATTTTAAAGGCCACAGGTCCTCAAGTCTCACCCTTATCACCTGGTCAGGCACTAGCTAACGTGACCTCCCGGCAAGAGAGCAAAGCTAGGAAGCAGCAGTCATGTGCTGGCAACACTGTGATCTGTATTTCCAGCAGTTTGTGGAAATGCTCCACATGGATGCAGCACAGTTGTTCAGGAGGACATAATGCCCCATCACCTTCTTATCTCAGCAGCCAGCTACAGACAGAGCTCTACAGAATGATGTAATTTAAACCTTTTAGACCCCGTGCTACCTTGGACAGGCATACACTGCAGTTAAGAGATGGTACTGAACAGCTATCCCTTCCACAAGGACAAGGAGTGACAGATGAAGGCAGACTCTGACAGTGTGAGGGGTGGGATGGAGGAAAGCTGTACAGATCTGTGGGAGAAGAGGTACATGCAAATCTACTGAAGTACGACGCTGAAATTAAATAGTAAACAACCTACTGCAGTTACCTGTTACCTCCATGCCTTTGTCATAGTCTCCTGGGTACCCTGGACTTGCCATGACCACACATACAGCTGTACTGTTTTCTGACCAGGCTGGCATGAAGCTGCAGAGTTTGCCATCAATTGTTGCTTGAATCACTTCATAAAAATCATTTTTAAGCAGTGGAAGAATTACCTGCAGAAAAATTTCATAGTGACAGAAGTTAATTTTTATTTTGCTGACTTGTTGAAATGCAACTTAGGGAAAATTCAATGAATAGAGTAAAATCTGTACCTGCCAAACTGAAAAGACTGCATTTTTCCTATATCAGTAGATTTGGAAACTATAGATGAGCATTAATTTCCAGCATCTTTTTGCAACAGTCATAAATTTACAAACATGAGATGTGAGATTACGCAGAAGGAACACAAATTTGAGCTCCCCTCATTCTGCTTCTATCCAGAAAAATAAAATCTGAGGAACAGCTCTTTAACTTAAATTCTTTAACTAACAATTCACAGAAGCTGACAAGCTAAAATTTTAAGTTACTTCATACGTTGTCTAAGACATTCTCATTCAGATCTGCATGTTCAGGGGAAGGAAGACATAAACCCAATTATATCATGTACATTTCCCTAAAGATAACAGTCAGAGGTAAAAGAATAAAACATACTTAAGTTTCCAATATCTTTCACTCACCTGGCACTGAGGGTCACCAAACTGACATTTAAAGTTTAAAATTTTCACACCATCTTTGGTAAGCATTAAACCTGTTTGCAGCACACCTGAACAGAAAGAACACAGCCAAGCAAACGAATGTAAATGTTTTCTTTTCAGTAACTCCTTTAAATGTAACACAGTATTTTGCAATGTGGGATGCGTTTTTGCAACCTGTAAGGAATTAGGAGCAGGGATTCTGCAAGCAGTTATACACAAGTCATAATAATTCCACGATAACCAAGAAAGTGGCTAGCAACAACATGAGGAAGATTGCATCACATCTCAGACCAAATACAACAGAAAGCAACCTCTCTGCATCAGAAAGTCGAGTTCTGCCTTCTGCTACAGCCCTCTAATTGCAGGTGTTCAGAGATCAGAAGGAACTGACAGGTTGAAAAAAAACAGTTCCCATAAAACTCCAGTCATTACACAGACATTGCAAGTTTTTTGCCATTTCTTGTACTATTGTTATGCATAAATATAGATGTATAACACTGTATTTCAGGCAAAAATAACAAAACAAAATTCACTACTGCTACTAACAAACAAGAACAAACAACATGCTGGGATTTCTACTCAACACACATACCTGCAGGTGGTGATCTAAAGTGGGCCTTTTGTTGTATAATCAGAAAAACAATCCCAAGAGAATAACAAGTGTGAAAATTTAAACCCCACAAAGCATCAGGTCATCCAGCATCATCCTGAAAATGCTCCACACCCACTACATTCTTACTGTGCATCTGGGCACTGTAAAAAAGTTACCAAATAGCAGAGAATACATCACAGACTGGAACCTAACTTTTTACATGTATGTGGTCTTGGTGGTCTTCAGTACCAAGAGCAGCCATTGGCACTAAGTGACAGCTGTGAGCATCACCTTCCTTTTTCAAAACAGCCTTAAGACAATGACCTTATTGTTGTATGTGGGAGTGAACAATACAATTGAACTTAAGTATATATTATATATGGAACTACAGAGAGTCTGTCTGTAGCTGTTTAGATTAAAAAAAAAATACAGTACATTTTATGAAGAAAAGATGAAAGTTCTTCTCTCCAAAGGAAGAGCTGAACAACAAACCAGTGAGGCTTAATACTGCATGAAAAATTAACTTTTTCTTTTTTAATAAATAATATCTGTAATTCAAAAGCAATCCCTAACAACAAAACTAATCTTGATACGACTTTACCTTGTTTTTCAGTTGGATGCTTACTTACCTACATATGCTGTTCCTTCTTGTCTCATACTATCAACAACATGCTGAAGGATAGCATCATTGATTTTCTCTAGGAGAACTTCTGGAACCTGACAGTCAACATCAAACTGATTGAGACAGTGATGACATTTGCTGGACTAGCTCATAGGACCTGGAAGGACTGGGGTAAGTAAACACCTCAGCCACGTTTTCTGCTCTCCCACCCCCAATCAGTGTGCTCCTTCCATCTGGGTGCTGCTGCCTGAAGGACAGATACACCAATGCCCTGTCTCCCAAGAGCTTTTATTTAGTTCTTTAGAGGGCAAACTTTACAGAGGTTTGAAACACTGGCCAACCTGGGCTGGACACAGGAAGATTGTTCCTGTACTTACAGAAAAACACATTAATAATGTACTTGAGCAGCAGATTTAGAACAACGCTGTCAGCTTTAAGAACCAGTAACAATAAATCCAAGGTTATGTTCAAGACACAGAGACTCCAAGCATGCAGGGGAATTTTGTAGGGACATTTCAAGTGATGCTAATAGAAGCAGAGAAACACCAAGTTTAGGAATAAAGGAAAAGGTAAACAAGTTTAGAAAAAAGGAAAAAGTAAACACCAACTTCAGAAACAATTAAAAAGATAAGAGAGAAACTATTCATCAGAACACTGTCTCATTAAATCCTAAAGAACAACTACTAAAGTTTGAGCCTCGTGTTGTACTTACACAAGCAAACTACCAATCAGCTCCAGAAGAAATCTGGCCTATGTGACAGAAGATTGGGCCCTAAAGGTGATAAGTTAACCACAGATGTGATCAGCCTTATTGCAGGCTGAGGAGGGGGACTGCAATACCTGAGGAACTGGGCAATAGGCTCCCATCCCTCCAGTGTTTGGACCCTGGTCGCCATCCAATAATCGTTTGTGGGCCTGGGCTGGGGGCATTGAGGCAACAGTGACGCCATCCGTGAAGCACAAGCACTGTTAAGAGACACACATAACACAGAAATAGTGACAAAGTCCTGTCAAAAGGGAAGCTAACACTGCTGGTCATAGGCTGAGCCTCAGTTCTGCCAGGAAAATTTAGGAACCAAAGCTAGAAAGCAATAGGATTCACTTACTCTGCTGCAAGCTCACAGACCTGAAGGATTCATTGAGCTCTCTCTCTCATCAAGGGAAATGGTGGCCCTCATAACAATTCCTTTCTGATGAATCAGGTCTTGGCCTATCAGTCACGTGGACACAAACTTCCCTTGAGGCATGTGAATAGTCTTCCCTGACTTGACAGAATTATTCATATGTCTCAAGTTAAACGTGTGTTTGCAGATGTGGGGCCCGAATGAGTGTGAGGTATTCTCAGTGCATGACAAACCTTGCACAAAGAACTCGTTTTCAGTTTTCATGTGACATACGATACGCACGTTTAAGTCTTATCCTGCCGCTGAGTAGTAATCCATGGTAAGAAAAGTGCTAAAATGAGCACTAAATATCAGCACAAAATTATTGACTTAACAAGAATTACCAAGACAAAGCCCATACAAACATGTTTTAGGTCACTTTAGGAAAAAATATAGTTTTCCACCTAAAAAGATCACCATAATTGCTATCTTATGGCTAATGTAGAAGAAAATTCTACTGACAACATACATGGATGAGTATGACATCAAATTGCTTAGATTGCATATTCACTTACGTAAGTGCAAATAAAACAATAAACTTGTGTGTTTATGCATAGAGCACAGCAATGATGCTAAGGAACAAAAGCACAAAACCACATCATCGACCACATACAGAAAGTTCTTCCCCTTGAAGTAGTTCTTCAATAACAACCATCTCTCCAAACATTCTGTCCTGTACAAAAAAAAATAATTCTCCAGTTAGCAAACATGGTATCTACTGGCTAAATTCTCTCTTTATTTTCTTTTAACAGAAAAAAACAATGTATATGAAAAGTACTGGCTTGCTTTAATCCTGGTACATTGAGCAAAGCCAACAGAATCTCATTTGGAGATAACAAAGAGACATTGGAACACACCTTATCAAACTCTGGGAGCCAATGAAAAATGAGAAAGTTGGAGGGGCAGGGCAGCAGGACTCAGAGCTGGAACGAGAGTTCAGTCACAAACTCCACAAAGCCCCACTCACTGCCTACGGTCTGGGGCCAACATGAGGATTTTGAGGATAATACCCAGAGAAATTCCTTAGTCAAATGGGCAAGTTTCTCCTGAAAATACTTGCTTCCTGTGACCAAAATTACAAACTCACAGGCTACAGAACATCAAGAACTGGATTCCAGACTCCCAATGATTAATTAGAGATTTATCCACCTGCATAATCTCTTGGACAGCTCTGCAGGCTTCCTCTTTGCTGGCTGCAATAGTCACTTCTTTCCTATCAGCAGGGCCCCTCGCCCGTACAACTCGTGCAGGAAAGTCTGTGCTTTAAACAAAAGCAAAAGTGAGATTCAGGCATCCCTACTGCATCCAGTGAAATTATAATTTTTAAGCTGAATGCCTCCCATATTCTTCCCTTTTTTCTGAATGGCTGAAGAATAACACTTCAGAAAAATACATTCCCTGCTAGCCCAATCTGTCATGGAGGTGCATGGGCTCTTATAGCCTTCAGTAGAGGACTGTGAACCAGAAATGCACTAATTATGCTGTTGGTTCTGACACCAAGTCAATGTATGTCCTTGGACAAGTCACTGAACTTTAACATCTTGCCACTTCTTCCTCTTTTCCCTGAATTGGGTTACCATTGTAAACCTGTCATAAGTTTGGAAAGATTAACTCACTGATAATTTATAGTTTCATAACACCAGATCACAGTACACAATCCTATAAACCACTATGGAAGTCTCTTTAGGATTGTAAGGTTAAGGGTGAGTTAGGTCTTGCACGTAAAGGATACGTTAGAACTAGTGTATTAAGACTGTATCCCCAGAATTGCTCCACTTACTCTTAAACATAAACTAAATCTAAGGGAAAAAAAAAAAAGAACAAAACAGCATAGCATTAACATATTTTAACTACAATTTATCCACCCACCTCTCTCCGGCTTGTGGACAGCCAAATAAAATGTCCCTTTTGAAGAGCTGATTCTACACACTACAAGCCTGTTTTCTGAAACAACATCTCATTCCTCTTTTCCACATTATAATTTATATTAGGATAAATCTCAACCCTAGATTTATATAAGCAGCCAAAGCAGGCTCACACAAAGCTCCCTTTCTCAACATCTCACTGTGCTGACTTGAGCCTTATGTATGCTTACAGACATACGAGTCGTTGGCCTGTTTCTCTACATGGCAGTCAGTAATACAGACTAAATGCTGTTACAGAGCAAAGTTAGTGAAAAGGTTGTTTTTATATTAAAAAAAAAAAAGTTACACTAAATTATACCACATGTAGCATGTGACAGCAAAGACAAGAAGTCTGTGAAACCAAGACAGCCACAGGCCAGTACAGCTGAACACAGCAGCTGCTGTGAGACTGGACCAAAATAGCCACAGCGGTAAGTTACTCTCCCAAAGGATCCTCAATGACTTCAGTGGCATTACCACTCAATTGCAGAGATATGCAGTTACACTTCTCTCTCCATGTAAAAGAGACACTGTCCAGCCTTGTAGAAATAAGAGTATTCTCCTTAAGTTATGAGCATTTGACCAGTCCCTCCCAAATCACTCCACAGATAGCATTTTCCTGGGATCTCTCTGTGTAGAAATTATTCTTCCCCTTACAGAAAGATTTATTGAAATATTTTTCTCTGCCACATTTTTTTTTATCTTTTAAATGGTTAACTAGCATTCCGAAGAAGCTGATCAAAGGGAAGAAGAGCTGTGATCTGTGAACAGAAAAATCAACCTGTTTTAAGTTCCCTGTGCTTTCACCATCTGTCTCTAATTACAAAACTAATTCATTCAGTAGCTACTCGAGAAGAACAGTTGAAAATTTACCTAGTTCTAGGTTACTACCATGGGTGAAGGCCAGATGCACAGATAACTTGACAGAGGAGTTTCCAGTGTCAAAATATTTACCTGATAATAAACCTACAAGCTTCCTGGGGATTGGTGAAGGCTTTCCATCTTGCTGTTGGGATCCCATGTCGATCCAGAAATGCTTTGGCAAAACTGGTGTTGGATGCCAGCTGGGCTGCTTTTGCAGATGGTCCAAAACACCTAACTCCTGCTGCTCTCAAGTCATCAACAATCCCTAATTATTAAAAACAGCAAAAGAACCAAGTAATCTCTTTGGAAATATCAAGTCATTTTGACAAAAGGAAAACCATGTAACCATTCTGGCTGTCTGTTACACTTTTGCTTGTCTCAAACAGCTAATTCATCCTTAAAATAAGGTTCTGCATATCCAATGACCTGTTTAATAATTTAGTTTTCAGGGGTCTTTAGCTCTATAGATTACTAAGCACTGTTACAGTTACCACCCCATGACTGCTGTTAGGACTGTCTGGTACTTCTGTTCACTATTTAAGACATGGAGATCTTACTGAACCTTACAATAAATGCTCATGATGGTCTGGGCACTCTTGCTGCATACCGCAGCAACGTTAGGACTATTGCAAGAAAACTCTTTATAAAGAGTTATATGCTTGAGATAAAGGAAAGCAGAGCAGGAGACACAAGAGTACTTGTAAACATTACTGATTCTTGATGCTGCATGATTTCCCATGCTGATTTCTAACACACAAAAAGCTGCAGACAGCTACGAAGCCAAATGTTTTAAGTGACTGTAGTTTACATTTAAAAGATAATCCAAATTTTCTTGCTCTTCAGTTTAATTAAGTCAGTATGTCCTAAGATCCAAAAGAGGCTAATTTAAAGCAGAATTCAAGGTGCTGATTTTTACTGTCATGTTAATTTATTTCAGCCTTACCAGCTGCCAAAAGAGCTTCTTGTCCAACTAACACAAGTCCAATGTTATGATCTTTGCAGAACTGGGTAACAATAGTGTGATTGCTCACTAATACAGCTGAAAAGAAAAAGGAAATTTGATTAAGTTACCACTGTAAAGCCTAAATAAGAGATGGGAAGTGAGAATGTCATTGTTCCATCTCCCTATGAAGTATGATTAAAATAATTAAATAGCCCATGAAGGGCAAAGCAAAACAATATAATAATAACAGACTCCAGAAGGACGAGTGCACATTTCCAGTTTGCACTACTGTTTTTAGTACACATCTGCTATCTTATTAAATGTATTTTATTTGCTATACGTAATCAATATAAACTTTTAAAAGCTGCTTATCACAACAGAATAAAAACTTTAAAAAATAAAACTAGAGTTCATAACGAAAGTCAATTTCAATATCTGAGCAAAGATTTACTCAATGGCAGTGCATGATGTAGCTTAGCAGCCTGGGCAGGCACTAGAGAAGCTTCCACACAGAAGTTAATAACTTTGAGCCTTCTATTCCTCCGTTCCTTTTTGCTGAAGTTGGTGAGTGAAATCAAGCAAAAAAGTGGGAGGAAAGAGATGAGGTGTAGAAATGCACAGTCTCACATAAGCCTCACTATCTTAAGAAGCTAGGCTAAAAATAGATGGAGTATGATGTTCTCCTAGGCAATTCTAAAATTCAGAAACAAAACATACAGAAAAAAATACATTATGCCTTAAATAATTTGCGGTACCAGTAAAATAAACGAATAATTGTTATCTCCTACCAACCCAACACAAATGTGGCCAGTTTTGTTTCAGTTCCAACACAAATATTACTGATTACTTGGCACAATATTCTATTTTTTCCCCCTTTTTACCTGAATTGGAAATTTTTCCATTGTCAGCTGTTCCTGCATTTCCTGGAGCAACAAACACATGTTTTACATGTGGGGACTGGGCCAACTTCCAGGCCAGCGCATGCTCTCTGCCTCCACTGCCAATCACAAGCACTCGATCGGCCATTAACCTGTGCAAACCCAGAATCATCATATACAGTTCTATCTACTTATTTCACAAACCCATGTAAAACTAAGCAAAAATATATACATTATGTCTCACAATTGGTAAGTAATATCAATCTAGTTCATATCAGAAAGGTATCTATAAGACACCTGAACAATGTGGCTGTACCCATTGTATCATCGATGGATGCATCATTCACATTTTGGTTTAAATACTGACAAGAATGAAATCACTGAGAATTTTTTCCGCTTGTTTCAGTATAGTCAAGATTTCCTCTCTTAAATATCCAGGCTGAAATAATCTTGTCATGACTAGGTCTCATCAAATCCTTTGCACAAGTACACAGGACAGGACAGAAAGTTTCATACAAATGCTCTCGGTAATTTACCAGGTAAATATATTTCAAACTGAACACTGCAGTCAATCTAGGAACTTTTATGAGTGTAAACCTCCTCAGTAATAAATGGCAAAGACAGTTTTCAGAACAGGTTTTATACTTTGACAATTGCTAAGAGGGTAACTTCAGCAGAACAGCATGCTCAATTAAAGAACAACTGTTAATTTCACTAGCACACTGACATTTCAAACAGTTCCTCAATAATATTACTAGGCAAATTAGTTTTGATTTATTTCAGAAATATTATCATACTCAACATAGGTCACATCTGCAAACTTCATTTTTCCATACGCACTGAATGTGGACAAATGTCAGACAGAAAAAACACCCCAGAACATGACCTTTAAGGAAGATGCTAATGGCATAAACCAGTCCTTACCCAGGAAATAGATAATAAATTAAAGATATCATAAAATACCAGTTTTGCAAGCAACATGTCAGCAGCCTTTTCCCAAGAAATCATAACCATAGGTTTGAGTTCATTACGTAGCTTCCAAAGGCAAACAGAAGCTACACTGAGGAATAATATTTCAGAAAAGATGTTTGTAGAACTGTGGTAAATCAATAATCATGCTTTGATTATTTGTTCCTGAGACAGTGCTAAGATGTCTTAACCTAATATCAATAAAATAAAATCTAACTGTATATATTTTCATAATTATTAAATTGCCCAAGTACAATGTAAGTACTTTAAGGAGCCAGTCCCTGGGGGTTACAGACCATTGTGGATTATCTAAGAGATTAATTTTAAATTTTAGGTATTGCACTCTAGGTGTACAAACACAGAACATATGCTTAACGCTCTATCAATCACCAGACTGATTTCCTTGCAAAAGACTTTTCTAAGTCTTTGTACTGTGTAACTATCCAATATGTCAGACTTCGCCTTTCCTTTTGACACTGCTTGACAAATAATTCTGGAGTCACTGGGAAGTTGCTGTGAACTTAAAAGTAAAGGGTTGCAACTGCTCTATCTCTAACAAAGACACCAACACTGTCTCTACAAATCTTCATTAGGCACTATGGTCCAACCATTATTAACAAAAAACAAAGTGTTTTTAAAATAAAAATTATTTTTTCCCTTAAATATAATTTCACAATTCACTGAAGTTTTCTAAGACCAAATAAATTAAAGTACCTGATTGGGAAGAGAGTGAAACCAAGCAGTGCCTCCTACCCTTTGGAAAAAATGCACATTTCCATTCCACATCATAGTGAGTACACTAAAGACATTTTTTGCAAAGCAATTCAAAAGCATGCTGGAAGAAAATAAAGCTGGTAAAATAGCTGGTCCTAGAGGAAAGGCTGTAGAGATGGACGTCTCACCTGAATTTTCTGCCCTTACCGTGTTAGACCCTGCTGTTTGTCCACACAAACGGCTGAGGAGTCCTCCAGATGAATTCAAGTTCTTCCTTCAGCTCCTGCTTCAGATCCGAATGATTTCTGATCTCCTAAAGCCAAGGATAAGGGTGAGAGGGTGAAAGAAGCAGACAGACCTGCATGCTGCCCTGTCCCCTTTTATCCTCCTATCTAATGGGAGGATCCCCAGAAGGATCCCCCCAGTGTCAACTGCCTTTCAAAACAGACTTCCCCACAGACTTCAGCAACATGGACTATTCTCCTCTCTCTCCATTTTTCCTTAGCTAACAACAAAAACAACTCCTCCTCACCAACCACTCCTTCAGTGTTAATAGTATTCAGCCCTAGAAAAAAAGAAGCTACAATGTGATATCAAAAAGCTGAGATCATTGCTCATGTCCCATGTTAAGAACAATTCTATATCCTCTGAGAAGTAAAGAATCTCAAAGACAACTTGTTAAAATAAAACATTGCTTTCATGGTTCACAGTTAAACAGAACCACTCCTGTTAAAACCTGCATGCATGACTCCCACAGACTTTATTCTTTATAATGGAATATATCCTTAGATGTATATATAAAGGTTATTTTAATATCTAGCACACGCTTAAATTGTGCCTCTCTTAATAACCACCCTTTTTACCTTTTGAAGAAATTTAACACAAGCAGTGCAGAGATACAAGATATATAATAAGTATTAGTTTATTCTCCCCTGGTTCCTACACCATCCTCTTCAACAGCCTGATCCTTTCATGATAGTATCTAATGTCGTTTGGTTAATATTTGGCAAGCTTGCAATGCTATCACTCTTTACTTAAAACAAAATTAATGTATCCCAACGTAGCACTGAGCAGCATCTGTGTATTTTACAGTCAGGCAATGAGAAATAAAAAAATACATTAACAGAAACACAAGCCATTCCTTTTACATCACTAGAACAATTTTTAAAGGAATGTAAAGTTTGATTAAAACTTCTGTGGAATTAATGGCTTGTGTACTCTTGAACAGATGCTGTGCTTGAACCTCCCCGTTTAAGGAGACATGCTTGCTACAAGAGTCTTAAGCATCACTTACTGAGCATCTGTAGAGTGCCTGCCTTAGATCTGCAAACTCGTAGTTCTACATTTTCCACCTGTGACTGAATTTTCTATTTCTTGTAAGAAATGATAAAATTTCCCTCACTTTTGCAACAGTTTTTGGAATTTTTTCTCAAAATCAGGAGTCTGTGACAATTTAAGTCAGAAACAGAACTCATGCAGCCCTGAAACATTTCTCTGCTACGTGACTGGCCAGAAGAAGATAATTTAAAATTGCATTCATTCCAGTGGGCCAAACTGTATTGCAATTACTTGATCAAATTGTTTTCTTAGGTGATGAAGTGAATATGCAGCAGAGAAAGACACTATACGTGGGAACTTCCAGTATCAAAACCTGACTTTTACAGAAAGACAATGTGAATTTTAAAAATGCAGAAAACCATTACCTAAGGAATAGAAGAGAAAATGTATCTGAAACAATGTCTTTTAGTGTTGTTTATTCACCAAGGTAGCATACGGGCAAAGCTGTAACGGGATGAGCAGTCAGATATAACACTGGAAGCTGCATAACAAAGCCGGTTGCTCTACATGGTTGTTGGTGCCTCTCAGACATCAGTGCCACCATTTCGCTGGCTGGTTATGCAGCACAGTCAACCATACCCCATCAAGCACCACTAATAAAAAACACAAGGGGGTTGTCTGTTTGTTTAATAATAGTTACTGGTGTTCAGGGAGGAAACAATGTGTTATTTATCTTCCGTCAGCTGGGCCTTTAGTTTGTGCATCCAAGTCTTCTTTTCCAGACTGAGGATGAGAACTGCTCCCTGGTTTGGGGCTTCTTTAGCTCAAGTTTCCCTTCCCTGACAGCCAGCCGATGCCATGCACGGAGGAGGCCGTGGGGAAACCCACCAGGCCTTACCCGAGGCTGGGAGCTCTGGGTGGCAGCGGGTCTGGCACAGCCTTTTCCGTGAGCCCTGCAAAGGGCAGCTTCCCCCGCTGCTAGCAGGGCTGCTCAGGAGCACTCACAGCCGTTTGGAAACCGTGCCATGGGCGAGGAGGAGAAGGCTGTGAGGGACCAAGCGCCTTTGCCAGGGCACGCACTGCAGGGGAAGCTGTCTCACAAGCCCACGGAGAGGCAGAGGAACCTGTCACCTGCTGAAGTGGAATTCACCTAGGAGAACAAAGGCTAAAAGCGGTGCAGGCCCACGCGTGCAAGTGAGGGGATCTTATCAATGTCTATAAATGTCT
>NW_010341011.1:0-4142 GCF_000700745.2 Antrostomus carolinensis
TGTTCTTATCTCAACCTATGAGTATCCTTACTTTTACCCCTCCAATCCTCTCTCCTGTTGCCTGGGGTGGGGGGGGCATGGGGAAAGGAGTGAGCTAACAGCTGTTTGGCTGCCAGCCAAGTTAAACTACCACACAAAGATATCACTAAAAACTTTGCACAAAGTAATGTTCTACACCAATTTAGGTGGAAGGCAGCATAACAAGGATGTTGTATTGCTCGATAATGTTAGACTGGAGAGGGAGTTTTATGGGCGATTATCTCCATTATTATTTTCTAGGAAAGCTGCTATGTTATATTGGGACCCATCTATCTGAATGCCAGGTATCCACATGGCACATTAAGTCTCAAGACTTCTGTGAACCAAGGTAAGAATCTTACTGCTCAACATTGTATCTGAAATAAACTGTGTGCCTTGTATGTATTGGTCACTCAAGTGGGAGGCACTGAGAACTACTTGCATGACATAGACACCGGAAGCTAACACCCCTACAAAAACTATTGGCTTTCATCATGATAGCAGATCTGTAGAGAATAGGTTTCAGCAATCCAGCAGATGTTACATGAAAAAGATTTTCCTTGCTTTCTTTGCAAGAGACATAAGCATTTTTTTATTTGTTACTGCATTTTATTTGGCTTGAAGAATTACCCATGTTACTCTGAAGAATTGAAATGTATTTCATGCACAGCACTGTGTTTCTGTTAAAAAGTGATTCATTAAATGGAATTCATTGAAACCAACTGTGAATTTCTGCTATCTGAGATGTATAAATCTGAGCTAATCCCTTTATATTTAATTCCTAGGCAACAAGAAGTTGCCACTAATGTCTGAAAATAGATTCTCAAAGTGTCTATTTGTCTCTATTGACTATTTGTTTTAAGAAGATAAATCAAATGTCAGTATGATCTGTGTTTTGGATTTGGAAGTGTGGCTTGCTGAAATAGTTCATATTAATGAATAATGATTTGATTATTTTAATCATATTTGTTGAGCTGATTCTTAGAAGCAAAACCTTGAAATCTGGGCATTAGCAAAATTTAAAATTATTTCCCTTTTTCTGATTGATTCACCCCTTTTCTGACATTATGTATTCTCAATGTTCAAGGATACTTTTGAAAATTCTTTTCCTATCACTTGCTTTGGGGTAGAGAGCTCAAATGTCAACATAAAATCATAAGGAAAAAAAAACAAAACTTGAGGATTATTGGAGGTCCTCATGTGCACAGCCCAGTTCCAAATATACAAGCAGAATACTTGTGCTCCACCTTCAATGTTTAATGGAGAACAAAAGAGTAAACCCTTGTTTTGTTGATAAATATTAAATTTATCTGATTTTGAGTTATGTTGCTTCCTTCCTTGGTGAAAGTTTCAAGAAAGCTCTTTGTTTGTTTTCATTTCTCTCTTTGAGTCATTCTCAAACACATCTTTTCTGCAAGCAGATATAAGCCTAGCTAAGAAGGAGTGTCTTTGCTGAAACACCTTTTGATTTGGTAACATATATTTGTTGTTTAAGATCGAAGTGATTGAACTTATTTATGGAGATACCAACTTTCTCTCTGAAAGCTTTCTGCTGCTTGGTTGGGCACTGACAAGTAACCAAGTGTTCTACTTGGGACCTTTATTTGCACAGTTACATACACAATAATACATAAAGAGTTTTATAAAAGAGCTAAGGCTTTAATATCTAATAGTTATAAAAGTAAACAAATTATCCGATTCCTTTTACCAGAGTAAAAAACCTCATTATAAAATTTTGTCCCTTATAAATAATTATTTATTTATGAAAACATCACTACACAATGGGGAAAATAGTTTACAGGCAGCAACTTGGAAAATTGGGACATAAGAGAGTGGTGAATGACAACATAATCAGTGGACAAAAAGGAAGGGGAATTAGTAAGATGTCAGCAAAAGAGATCAAATTCGAAAGACACTGAACTGTAAGACCAAAAGTTTATGTAAAAAAAAAAAAAAAAAAAAATCAGAAGTAGTGTTGTGACTGAAAAGACAGACAAACAGGACAATGGATACAGGTGGTGGTTGTAATATTTCTTTTTTTTCTGTAGTTCATAATGAAAGCTATGAAAATTCTAATGTCAAGTGAGTGATTACATCAATCAAAAGAAAATAAAATATAGTGGTCTGAATAACATCATTTAGCTATAGAAAAGGATTTCTAATCCGGAACGAATTTCTAAAGAAGTTGCGAGAGTGTGTATGCACATAACATCTTCATTACTAACTCTAACAATCAAAGTGTAAAACAATTTGCAGTCAAATCTAGTCTGATTAAAGAAAATAACTAAAGTCTTTCTCAGGAACAAAAAAAAAAAATATGCTTTCTGGGCATCATCATATTGTTTTTTTTATGGGTTGATTCAGTGTGCCAATTCATACTATACAGGTACACTAGTAAAGAGTTTCTGTAATGCCCTCATCCAACATATTTGTGCATGGGGGGTTAACATAGATAATGAGATTCATTTTACCTCAGTTTAAGTACCTAAAAATTAGACATCTTTGCTATTTATCTAGATTTCCTCCATAGACATTAAAGAAAGAAGCATCTCTAGAGATAAATTTATCATGCTTCTAATAGATACCTATTTAAAGATTAATTAATCACTCTCTGGAGGTCTCGTCCCTTCTTTCTTTCCATTGATTATATTGAAAGTATAGACACCTAACTTGGACTGCATGCCCAACTTTTAAATGACTCAAGATTAAATAAATCTCATTCACAGTCACTTGTCCCATAGCGAGCTGAATTTCTCCAAGATTCTTTCTAATTTACATTAGACTCAAGCTTTTACTGTTTTATCCATATTCACAACTATGGGAAGAGACTGTTTTGAAAATTACATGTGTAAACTATTTCTTTATTGTTTCTTTTGTATGTAACTGATACAACAAACAAAATTAAAATAATTACTTTAAATGTCACAAATAGACGCAAACACACACAAATACACATACATACACATTCTACTACTCGTCATTTCATAGTTTTCTTTCAAAATCATAGTAGCAAAATAAGCACCTTATATTCCAGAAGTGCTCATTTCAACACCTGGAAGAGTTTTTGCTCAGGGAATTGCTAGGACTTCCATGGGAGTCTGTCTTGGGAGGCAAAGGTACTCAGAAGTACTCAGAAATTCTCAGAGGCAACCAAGCACAAGAGCTGTCCTTCCACCTAAATGGAAGGGAAAAATAGAAATAGAAATAAAACAGCCTTGTTAAGCAGATAGCACTCAAAGAACCCAAATATGAAGAAGAAATATGTGGGAGATGGGAAAGGAGACAGACATCAAAAGAGGAATACAAAAATTATTGTTTGAGCTTGCAAAGATGTAGTTAGGAAGGCAAAAACTCAGCTGGAGCTCAAAGTAGCAAGAGAGGCTTCTAAATGTATGTTAGTATTGAGTGGAAGCACAAGGAAGACACAAGAATGCTGCTGAATGGAGCTGGCAAGTTAGAAATGACACAGAAAAGAAGTGCTTAATGTTGTTTTCACCTCGATCTTTAAGGGTGGTGTCAGCTCCCAAGTCTCTATTCTAAGCTGAAATGACTATACAAATGGTAAGTCACTAACAGTAGAGGAGGGTTGCGCTAGGGGCCATCTGTACCAATGGGGCATGTAGAGGTTTGCGAGGACTGATAGGGTAAATCTGAGCACAGTTTGAAGACTATTGCAAAGCCACTGTCATTTTTAGAAGGTCTTGGAGATCAGGGAAAATCACAGATGATTAAAAAAAAAAAAAAGTCAAATATGCCCATCTACAACAACAACATAAATCTAGAAAACAGCAGAGGAGGTAGCTTCACCTCAGTTCCTGGGAAAAATATAGAACTGGTCCAGATGGAAGCTTTTTCCAACCACATGAAGGGCAAGAAGGAGACTAGGAAAAGCCAACACAGATTTAACAAAATTAAATTGTGCCAAGCCATTTCATCATGGACTGCCTTCCATGATGAAATGGGTTCTTCATTTAATGGAGGGGACTAGTGGATATTAATGTATCTTGACTTTTGCAAGATGTTTGACATGATCTGTCACATCCTTGTTGAAGCTGATAAGATAGACCTGGACAAATCAGTCTCAAGATGGATGGGAAACTCTTTGAAGTGATGAACTCAAAAGG
>NW_010341012.1:0-12536 GCF_000700745.2 Antrostomus carolinensis
AAACCATTCTATGATTCTATGATATGATTCAAAGCCACAGGTGGTAAGTGAAAGGACATGTAGGGATAGCTGACTTACGGAGCTTCATTGTTACGAAAGAAGAACAGCGATCTTCTGCCAAGTGGAAAAAAAATTAAAAAAGTAAAAAAAGAAGTCCTGTGGGTTTTACAGCCCTTTCAGTTTCCTGTCCATGTGACTTACAACACGGCCAAGTTACATCTATATAAGCAAGATATATCAGCAAACAGAGGGCTTGCTTTGCTTAAAAAAGGCACCTTTAAAATCCTGAATGCTCCATATAAACCAGCACAGCCTTAACCAACTGAAACCTCACACGCTGGGCATGGTGGCTTGGCTGTCTGCAGCTTAACTCTTCACCCTTCGTTGGTATTGATGGGAAAAAATAAAGTTTAACTTGTAATAAAAGTATGTGGTATCTCCAGGTTTGATCACGCTGTGTTCTTACATGTTTGCTGTCAAATGAAGTGAAAAATGAGCCCACATTTTTCTTGGCTTATGGTGTGTGTGTGTGTGTGGAGGGAGGAGGTGAGCGGTGCCGCCACGGTATCGATGAGGCTGTGGTTTCACGTCGTGGATCATGCAGTGTTATCTTAAAGTGATCCTGTTGTGGCATGTCACCCCTTCCCTTGAGCAACTGGTGTGCTCTGTGGATCCCTCTTCCAGCTCTGAAGGCTTTTCTCATTGACTCCCTCCCCTGCTTTCCACAGGGATGTGTGAATTTGGACACTGTGTTGTGAAAATCCTGCCTAAGAAACATAGTTGTGCTTTTAAGTGGAAGCAGTTTAACTTCTTCCTATAGCCCAGTGTACACAAAATAGTTTTCTCTAGACGTGACTTGCACCACAGCATGTACCTATTGATGTGCTTTGTGTTACTTAGCAGAGAAGCACTTGCACAGAACCACCCTCTTGCTCTGGATACCTGGAGAATTAATTGTATTTAGTGACAAGGGAGCTTGGAGGAGACTGAGGGGTGACCTCATTAATGTTTATAAATATGTAAAGGGCGAATGTCAGGAGGATGGAGCCAGGCTCTTCTCAGTGATGCCCAATGGTAGGACAAGGGGCAATGGGTGTGAGCTGGAACACAGGAGGTTCTGCTTCAACTTGAGAAGAAACTTCTTTCCAGTGAGGGTGCCAGAGCCCTGGGACAGGCTGCCCAGGGAGGGTGTGGAGTCTCCTTCTCTGGAGACATTCAGAACCCGCCTGGACGCCTTCCTGTGTGATCTCATTGAGGTTCCTGCTCTGGCAGGGGGATTGGACTGGATGATCTTTTGAGGTCCCTTCCAATCCCTGTGATTCTGTGACCTGGCATCCTGTGAATCTGTGGTAGGACTCTGCCTCTTCAGGGAGAAAAATCTGGATCCTACATTACCTTCACCTCTGCTACGCTGGCCCGACCTCTCCTGCCTTGAGATTGTTTTGTGCTTTCTCTGATGAACAAATTCCTCAGGATTTTTTTCAATCCATTGTACCATTGTCACTTAATGCTTGATGAAGCTTAATTAGTGGTTAACTAAACTGCTGTGCTTGTTTGTGTACGTGTACACTGCTGACTCCCGTTTATCTTTAGGGTTCCACACGAGTTCAGTTTTACACAGACAAATCGGTGCACATCAGTGAAGCTCAATAATTACATAAAGAACTTGATTTGTCCCAAGCTTTGTGGTGAGTTCAGCCTTTAAAACACAGCTGCGATGCAAACCGCTGTCTCTTCCTGATAATTTTGCTGAAGCTGGCAAACGCTTGTGTTAAAACCGCAACTTTTTTTTGCGTGGCTCTGGGTAGAAGTAAAATTTACCACGTGTTTCAGCTCACGTTTTTAAAGCAGTTTAACCAGCACTAGTTCTGTGTTCAAGGCCAAGGCAGCTGACACACACAACCAGCTGAGAGGTACCATCCTCGAGGTGTTCACTGCTCCCTTTCCCTTGGAGGGTACTGCTGCCCTCCCCGCAGCTGAACCATGTCACCTTCCTTTTTTTTGCCAGCAAAGACTGACAACCACCAGTAAAATAGTACCAGCTTCACCAGGCTCTGCTGTCTGGACAAAATATGTGATTTTAGAAATGTTACAGGGTACGTCGTAATGACTGAATTACACTTGAAAAGCAAATCCTCTTTCTTAGATATTGTTTAGAAATCTTTAAAAGCACTGGAGATCAGCAGCTTTCCCAGACCATTTCAAGGTGTTTGTTTTTTCAAAGCCTATTGTTTCAGAGACAGGGAAAGTTGAGAGTGGTTTAATTAGCACGCAAGACTTGACATAATGATCCTAATCTTATAAACAAACACACACTTATGGTCCTGCAAAGCTATTCTGTTTGTTTTAGTGGGGAATTTGCAATAATTCATGGTATGTACTCAGAGAGAGAGAGCACAGCCTACAAACACTAATGTATAGCTTGCTGAGCCTCAACCAAAGGCTTAAGAAGAAGCTATGTTATATCTTGATGTTAATAGAGATTAATTTTTCAGGACTTAGTTTAGAATTAATTTTTAGGATTTAGTAGATAATATGTCATGGTTCTGTGGAGCAGCAAGCAGTCTAGTCCATGAATATCCCATTATAAAATGTGCTAAAATTCTCTATCCCTATTCTCAGTCTCATCCATAATTAGGGATGAGCCATAAAATGTCTTTGAAAGGGTTAGGAGGAGAGGGGACCTCTTTGGGAATTTACCCTGGGAAGTCAGATAATGTGGAGAGGCCCAGTGTGCTGGGTGTTCTTTGGTAGTAAACGTTCTGCAATAAACTGGTGACTCACAAATGCTGTCCTAGAGTTGTGTCTTGGTTTTTTGCATTCTGAGTCTCACATCAAGTCTCCTTGGTTTACAGCTGAGGTGTATCTTCCTGGTTTGATTTGCATTTGATCCAGTTCATTTCCAGAAGCTATGACCTTGACAAATGAACTAGTGTATTTTTTTATGTGTGAGCATGAGTAACGTAAGGGGAAAGAGGGGCTCAGTCCAATTAATTTTGCAATAATTCTCTGCTCTTTTCTCTTTCGTATTATGATTTTAGAACTGTGGCCTTGTCCTAAGTCGAAGGCACTGGATTTAGACAAAGAAAAATCATAATTTGATCCTGATTTGTTTTTTTATAAGTCATCTTCTGCTTAAGAAAACAAATAACACTTTTAATTTGTACACTAAGCAGTTCTTTCATGATTAAGGGGCTGGAGCATCTTTTGTGTAACGCTTTGGTCCTGTGAGGGTGGTCAAACACTGGAGCAGGTTGCCCAAGGGTGTTATGGAGTTATTAACTCTCTCCACAGTTAATCTGTGGGGAGATTAACCCAAGTGGGGACATCTTGAGCAGCATGGTCCAGCTGCCCCTGCCTGAGCACAGCTTGGAGCAGGACATCTCAAGAGGTCCCTTCCCACCTCAGCCATTCTGTGACGTGGAAGTTGTGGTTTAATGAAAGTAACACCTCAATATGTCCATTTTAAATTTAATTCTGTAGTGGATTTATGGCCAGATTAAATTTGTGCTTTTCAGTCCTCTAAAAAAAGAAAAAAAGATAATAACTAGTAAAGAATGGCTTGTTATTGGAATTTCTGGTGTGCTTGTTCTGTTTCCCTTGCCACATCTGTTTGCTCTCTTGTTACAGTAAATAGAAAAGAATCTTCAAGATTTAAAAGTGGTGGTTTTGGCTTTTGTAATTCTCAATTAAGCTTTCATCATTCCTAGCTAAAATAACAGGGTGGCTCGCTCCAGAGTTTTTGTCACAACTATTTTGCAGGAGTTTAGGTTGAGTATGTGATGATAACTAGCAGAAAACAAAGTTTAAAGCTGCTTAAATGAAGTCCTTTGCCCTGATTTCAGTGACTTCTGGTCACAAGCCATTAGCAGAATTTCTTGAGGAAAAAAAATAGTAGTATGATATTTCTGATGTGTTTCATACTTAACAAATCAGGTCTTCTATTATCATCAAAGCAAAAAAATACAGAGCAGTTTTTTTTAATCTCTTTTGAATCTCTTAAATGTACTTTTGCTTCCCTGAATACTTAACAAATCATGTCTTCTATTATCATCAAAGCAAAAAAATGCAGAGCAGTTTTTTTTAATCTCTCTTGAATCTCTTAAATGTACTTTTGCTTCCCTGCTATGATTGATAAGGAAATCGTGGCACAGAGATTGTTCTCTGTTTGCAGATGTTAGGAATTGAGTTCTGCTCATGGTGATTTTGTGGAAGAGGTGTGTGGTCTTTTTGCTTTAAACTCAGGTGAATTTGTTCATGGGAGTGTTTTCTGCATGTCTTGTTCCACTCAGACTTTTAAAAGATATTAAGAGATTAATTATACACTGATTACTAGAAGTGAGGGGGGACAAAAGGCTTTGGGTTCTTGTTGGAAGCCGGTGGATACTGAGAGTCAGCTTTCCAGTGGCTTGGTAAGAAAACAGAAAATGAGAAATTTGAGGTTCTTGTAACTGTAGATGTCATTTATTTAAAAAGAAAAAGAAAAGTGCATGAGCCCTTTTGTCAAACATTATCAAGAACCTCTTTTCCTGCTCAAGAGCCTGTGGTTTGAGCGGAACATCGTGGAGTGGAATGGGCATGGTGTGAACATCCTTGTTCCATGTGAAGAAGATCTTGCCACATCTTCCACCATCCATCCAGGTGAAGATCCTGCCAGAGCAGAAACTATTAAATACATCTCCAAAGATGATCTCCCATCCTGAGTGCTTTTGGAGTGGAAAGGAGAAATTGTGGGGAGTGCTGAAATCCCCTCCTTCCCCTCCACTTTACGCGTCAGAAGCCTGCGAGGATGGAGTACTGCTGTTGGATTATCAGCTGGCTTTGAGTGTCATCTGTGTAATCCTTGGGACACTCCAGGAATGGTGCCAGCAGCCTCCATCCAGCACAGGGAGATCCAAAGGTGGTGTTCACTGGGTGGGCTGTTGTGTATTGTGCTGTTAGTCATCCTGATGCACAGACATGGAAGTGCCAAGTTCCGCACTGCTGACTTGTTGAATGTCTACAGACAGACAGCACACTGGGGTTTTTTGAGTTTATTTCCCTTTAAGAATGAGGGAAATAATTTTTTTTTTCCTCTATTTGCATAGAAAGACTTTATCTAGATGGTCTAGAGAAGTGCAGTAGACTGTTTTTAACTCCATATTAAAGATAAACCACCGCATATGCACAGAAGTCACTTACATAAAAAGAAATGTTGGCTTTATAATTTCTAGTTAAGTACAATTCCTGTGTGTTTAGCCAGTCTGAACTCAGATTTCTGGGCTGTAAGACACAGGAAAAGATTTTGATTAGTTGTTTAAAACTAATCAAAAATTAGTTTTCATCTCTGTGAAGAGATGAGTATTTAATCTCCGTGAAGTTCATATGATAATTCTCAGATTGCTGAAGAAATCTGAGAATTATGGAGGGGTGATACATCCAATTTACTACAGGAAATACAGATAATTTTTTCATTATAAAAAAAAAAAATTGTAGAAATTTTACTTGCCACTAATTTCTGTGAGTTTTCTCTGAAGTCTCTGGTTAACCTTCCAATACAGAGATCTGATTAACGGAACTAATATTAGTTTCAAGTTTACTAAAATACTCTTTCAGTGTGTTAAGTTACGAATCAGTAGGGTTGGGGTTTTTTTGACTGGTCTTTAACTGAATTTTGAAGCTAGTCAAGCATTAGGATTCTTTCAGTGTGTTGATGCATTTTAAGTTTGAGTTGGTTTTTTCATGGGCTATGAGCCTTAGGGCAATTCCAGTGATTTAGGGCAGTGATTTGGAGTGAAGCTTCTCCTCTCCCTAAAATCCACGGAGTCTGTCAGTGATGAGGAATACCCAATGTGATATCATTAGTTTTTGTAGAGGCTGCACAGTTTAAAACTGAGGATATTTGTATGTTAGGATAAACCAACAACTTAATGAAATTTAAAAGAGTTTTTGTTGTTAAGATTCCTGCATGTTAAATTTGCAATTAAATTTCTAAGTTGCTTTTAAGGACAGAAAAAAGGAAGTACTTTTATGGTTAAGATATTTAGAGCTAAAGCTTAAACTGCTGAGCTAACAGACTGTGTCCTTAGCAGTTAGTGAACCTTCTGGTTTTATTTTTCATTATTTTCTACAGAAGTGCATGTGCTTTAATAGACAGATTTGCTCCCCAAAGCTTTTTTTTTTTTCCTCTCCAAGTATTATTTGTAGGATGTATTGCCTGCCAAAGTTAAATATTTATTGCCTAGAATAGCTGCACTGTGGTATTTGCAAATTGCCTGGCTGCAGACCTGGAGTGAAGCATGAAATACCCAGCTGCTTTTTAAAAGTTCCTTTTCTCCATAGTTTTTTAGTTTTGAAATCCAGGCTTTGGAATTGTCATTGGAAAACAACCAATTTCATCACAGTCTATAAACAGGGGAGAGGTGTGATTTAAAGTTCTTCAGACTTAAATCTCTCCTTCTCTTATTTTTTTTTTCCTCAGTCCTTCCTGGCAGTGGGGTTTCATGGGAGGACTTCTCTGGTAGCTTTTCCTTCTCAGCTGTGTTCACTCTTGGGTATTTTCTCAGTCATGGAACTATGAATAAGAGCACACGGTGTGGGAAGCTGCTCTCTCTAATTAATTGAAGTTAGAACTGAGTCTTTACAGCAAATAATTGATTTTAAATTTACCCTCTCCCCCACCCCACGAAATTCAGAAGGCTTTGTGTCTCGTGGTCTGTTAGACACACAATGTATTGTTAGTTCTGGTATCAAATTCAAAAGGGGAAATACAAAACCCCAATTCTCGAGCACAGTTCCTGTTTTTCTGACTCGACAGTCTGAGCTCGGACGTTATTACTGCTGGGTTTTGTTAGTTTTGGAAGCAGGCAAACGCTGTTTGATAGTTAAGCAAATGGGTCAGTTTGGGCATAATGTTTATCTATCTTCTCTTTCTTCTAAGAAAACGTACCCTAAACTAGTCGTGTTATGTTTTTCCTGGCAAAAAAAGAGCAAAAAGTGATATTTTTTAAGCCTGGCACAACATAGTATAGAGAAAAAGTTACTATAATTCATGTATGAGGTACCTGATAAAGTAGTGCAAATATAGCACTCAACAACTTGGGACTTCCCTAAAATATCCGATATTTTTCTGAAAGGTTTCAGGTTAGTGATTCTCCTCCTGCATTTTCTTTTCCCTTCATGTTCAAAAAAAGCCACTTAACCCTGTAAGAACCTTTGTTATTTTGTCAGTGAGAAGATGTACTAAAAACTTATCATAACTGGTGATAGATATATATATGTTGATTAACTATATTGTGTTGTTTTGCTACCGCTGGCCTCTGTCTCTTCTTCCCTTTGTTATTTTCTTCATGATCCTTTTTTAGGCACGGGTGGCAAAATGAAGTTATTTGGGTCAGGGTTAAATTAAATGTGTTTTAACCACATTTATTACAGCAAATCTGGCAAAAACTTTGATGTGTATGATTTGTAAGCACGTAAATAGTTCTGGAGGACTACTTACATATATAAAATATACAAGATCACCTATTGCTACCTATAGCATATAGGTAGTATTAAACAGTTGTAACTGATATCCCATTAGCTTGATTAATCTTGATTAAATTGTAGATCTATTGCCAAGGTTTTGTAACATCTTTTCCACTCTCCTATGATGTTTTGATCATAAATGTAAGTTACAAACTTAAAACTACATGGAAATTCCCTATGTGTGATCACTAGTTCCTGTAAACTCCAGTAAATAACACTGCGACTTGCTTTAGAAGGGTTTTTCTCTGATTTTTTTGGGATGGTTTGAACAAAGAACGGCAGAGATACTGCGTTCAGAAAGGCTGGCTACACAGCTCGAGGATTTCTACAAGGATGATCTTGTTAGAAGGTGACTCTACAGGCTGAGAGAGTTGGGGCTGTTCAGCCTGGAGAAGAGAAGGCTCCAGGGAGATCTTATAGTGGCCTCCCAGTACCTGAAGGGGCTCCAGGAAGGCTGGGGAGGGACTTTGGCCAAGGGCAGGGAGTGACAGAACAAGGGGTGATGGCTTGAAAGTGTCAGAGGGGAGACGGAGATGAGATGTGAGGAAGAAATTCTTTGATGTGAGGGTGGTGAGACAGTGTCCCAGGTTGGGCAGAGAAGCTGTGGCTGCTCCTCCCTGGAAGTGTTCTCGGCCAGGCTGGATGAGGCTTTGAGCAACCTGGTCTAGTGGAAGGTGTCCCTGGTGCTGGCAGGGGGGTTGGAACTGCATGAGCTTTGAGGTCCCTTCCAACCCAAACCAGTCTGGGATTCTATAATTACCTGTTGAACTTCTTGAGAGTTATCTAAGCATGACAACCCCTTAATTTCTGGTCCTTTTTCATGTTGACTTTTGGTCCTTTTGTAGTGTAATCCTGTGACTCATTTACTTAGAAATGATCACTGAATATTGGAAGAATGTGTAGGAAATTCGGTGACATTTTAGTGGTGAGTGTTGACACACACCTCCCCTCTGTCCTGGAGGTCCTGAGGTCAGCGGTGGTGTCCTGTGTGTACAGTAAGAGATGTTCTAGCTAACCCTGGGAAAGCAGAGACAGCAGGAGGCCCTCAGAGGGGTGAGTCAGATGTGTTTGAGTCAGTGCTAAAAGCGATTGAACAAGAGTGTCCCTGCTCAGCTATTTTTAATATTTGCTTACATTTACAGGAAAGGTAGTTAAAAGCTGTAGTAAGGTCTTAAAGCCACTTTTCATGGCAACAACTCATTTTATTGACTTGGAGTGATGTCTTTGGTCCTGCCTTTTCCAAGATTTGTAGGTCTTAACGTAATTCTTGATAATGCTTGATGCTTCCAGAAGTGCTGCAGTCTGGTGTTCACAACTTTGTGTCTACACCTACACGGATGAATTAGCACTGAGGCCGGATCTTACAACCAGGTCAGCAGTGGCACAGCTGAAGCAGCGAGGAGGGGTGGTGATGGGGAGCAGGGTAGTACCTCGAGGTGCTTTTCTGCTTCACCAGGTGGAAGTCTATTTCATAAGGGACATGATTTAATGTATTTTAAAAAAAAAATAGATATATTCCTGGGTTTTAACCACAGTGGAATATACAAGACACAGCTTTTCTGTTGTAAAAACCCTGTTTGCAATTCACGTAATCCTTGGGGTGCTGCCCTTCCCAGGACAGCAGCACGTTCAACTCGTGGAGTTCTGATGACCAGTAAGGTGTAGCCCTGACTCCTTTCTTTACAGATAGGGATATTCTCTTCTTTACAGATGTTGACAGCTGTATTTGCAGGAGGAAGAAGTTTAGGAGGTTGCTTGGGGTGTGTATATATGTCATGGAGTTCAGTGGTGGCTTCCTGTTTACTGCTGCTGAGTGAGGATTTGGGCTCAGGCCAGAGAAGGTGCAAGAGTGTGGCTTTTGGATTCATTTGCTGTTACACGTCTGTCCCTGCCTCTCCTCCACCCTCCCCATCGCTTGGCGAGGTGTTGCAAAAGTGACTGTAGCCATGGGTTGGGGTGTTTGCTGGGGAGCAGAACTGGAATCCATGTGCTGACTGGAAGTAACTTTCTTTTCTTGCTGCTGAAAAAACTTCCTGGTGTGCAGCCAAGTTCCTTGAGCTTCATGTAGACACTGGGGCTGGAAAGGGAGGTTGAGGTCACAGTTCTTCAGAGACTCTTTGGTTTGAGTATGGATAAGCTGGGCCTGCTTGAGCTGTGGAAGCTGAGATCACTTTTATCATCAGCCTCTTGGGAAGAAAGGTTGACCTGTGGCATGTACAGCTAATTATCTTGGGACTCATCAGTGGAGGGGAGCAAAGCAAGACCCGATGTTTTGTTGGTGTTGGGTCAACAGCAGCAGCGTGGTGGTCCTGCTTGCAAAGCTGCTATTTTGAGAGAGGCATCAGAAGAGTGGGAGGGAGAACTGCAGCTCAGCAATGTCTGTTGCTGTGTGTTTCTACAGAGCTGAAATAAAATTGTACCTGGGCTGAGGAGTGAATTGGCCATAAAACATTTATGAAACTGGGAATTGAGAAACAGTGAGCTACTGTAAATTTTCATAATATAAAGACGCTATTGGGGATGCAGATACACTCCTGAAAATGGGAAAATTTATATTCCTCTCGTAATTTTTGACTTGGAACAGAGCTCACAGTTGTGCTTTGAAGAGCCCCACTTGGTATTCTGATATACAGAGTCTATGTGACTCAGACTTTTTTTTCAGCTTTCATACACTGTACAAGACTCATAGGAGGATGATTTTGTTGTTAAGGGGAAGACCACCGAGTTACCAGGCAGCAACTGCAGAAATTGTTACCAGTTACCAGTCCAGCACAGAGCCACCAAGATGATGAAGGGAGTGGAGCATCTCCCTGCTGAGGAAAGGCTGAGGGAGCTGGGGCTCTTTAGCTTGGAGAAGAGGAGACTGAGGGGCGACCTCATTAATGTTTATAAATATGTAAAGGGTGAATGTCAGGAGGATGGAGCCAGGCTCTTCTCAGTGATGCCCAATGGTAGGACAAGGGGCAATGGGTGTGAGCTGGAACACAGGAGGTTCTGCTTCAACTTGAGAAGGAACTTCTTTCCAGTGAGGGTGCCAGAGCCCTGGGACAGGCTGCCCAGGGAGGGTGTGGAGTCTCCTTCTCTGGAGACATTCAAAACCTGCCTGGACACCTTCCTGTGTGATCTCATTTAGGTTCCTGCTCTGGCAGGGGGGTTGGACTGGATGATCTTTTGAGGTCCCTTCCAATCCCTGACATTCTGTGATTCTGTGAAATAGGACAAGTAAACATTTTCTAAAAAAAAAATAAATAAATAAATCTATGAACTGTAAATAAATACGAGATGATTCAGCCCTACGAGAATTTTTTAAGACGAGTTAAATTGGATTGGTAAACTGGAAGAGGTGTAAGGCTTTCTAGGCAGAGAAATACTTAGACTGCCAGGTTGGAATTGTTGTGTGGGGTGAGATCCTGTGCGTTGCCACACCTCTGGGTCAAATGCTGAGTGTAGCAGAGTCTGTCTGGGTGTTGTGGTTTAACCTGACGGGCAGCTAAACACCACACAGCCATTTGCACGCTCCTGCCTTAGTGGGATGGGGGAGAGAATTGGGGAGGGGAAAGGTAAAACTTGTGGATTGAGATAAAGACAGTTTAATAGGACAGAAAAGGAAGGGGAAAATTATAATAATGATAATATAGAAGCCAAGTGATGCATGGTGCAGTTGCCTAACCACTCCCCGAGCAGCCACCACCACCCCACAGCCAACTCCCCCCAGTTTTATTGTTCAACATGAATAATACAAATAGGATATGGAATAAATAAAATAGGGTATGGAATATCCCTTCAGGCACTTGGGATCAGCTGTCCCTGCTGTGTCCCCTCCCAAATTGTTGTGAATCCCCAGCCTACTCACTGGTGGGGTGGTGTGAGGAGCAGAAATGGCCTCATCTGTGTGTAAGCACTGCTCAGCAATAACACAAACATCCCTGTGTTATCCACACTGTTCACAAGACAAATCCAAACCACGACCCCATACTGGCTACTGCAAAGAAAATTACCTGTACTCCAGGCAAAACCAGCACCCTGGGTATGGATGAGTGTAAAGACCAGCTTTAGTCATTCTGGGACCAAACCATCAGTGAGAGAGAAGGTAATTGTGCAGTCTGCAGTACAGACTCTCAAATCTGTAACCCCAACAAGAGTCCTGAACAGAAGAAAAACAAAGTCCCACTGCTCATCATTGTACACTAAAGCCACTGACATGTCTTTCCACCTTTGAACCGCTGTTGGCACAACTTTTGGAGGTAAACATGTACAATTTACTCCTATTTAGCTGCTTATTTAAAAATAGCGTGTGTGTTTGGCCAAGAGATTGAATGAATTGAGTGTAAATATTTAGTTTGCTCGACGGGGCGATACTGGGATATAGCTCATAGTTGACAAAAGCCTCACACCAGCAATTAATTCTCTTCGTTGTCAGAAGTACACCATGTCAAGCTGTAGCATTCCCAGTTAAATTGGAGAGTGGAGAACTTGCTTAGTAGAAAAGTTGCTGAAAATAATTAGAACTTCAGTTGGTTGAAAAAAAAAATCCATAATTATTGATGTGGAGTCTTCAAACACTCTTCTGCTTGTTAGTTTATCAGTTCAGGTGTGTGCAAGCTGGGGAAATGCTTAGTCTGTGTTACTAGACCAGGCAGTGGTGGGGGAGTGGGCTGGATTTATGGGTTCCTTCTCAGCCCTGTGTTCCTGCAGAACAAGCTGCTTGTGGCAAAGTCTACCTGTGCTTAAACGCTAAATTGTCAGTTACTTCAGTTGTCTCAGGAGATGAAACCGATACTTGAAGAATATCAGGGTGTTCCTCCATTTCAAGCAGAAAACAACTGTTGGAGAAGACTTTAACTTCAGCAGTTGGTGGCCTGGCCTTCATAACATCACAGCTATTCCATATTCTGAGGTCTTGTAGGAGAATCCATATGAAACCATGGAGGGTGAGTGCTGTCTTAGTATTCAGAGGGCATCCAGGATGTGACCGACACCATGTTATGACCCCCAGCAGCACTAGAGGCTTGGGGCAGAGTGGCTGGAGA
>NW_010341013.1:0-2998 GCF_000700745.2 Antrostomus carolinensis
AGGGACAGTGAGGTGGCTGCGGTGGCCAGTGTGAGCCCAGGGGGGTGTCACTCCCACACGAACTGGTTGTTCCACAGGGATGGGAACACCCAACAGACCAGGAGATGTTTCCTCTGGGCTCCTGCTTGAAACCAACGGTTACACCAAACCAGTGGTCTTCATTCAGGGCCTGGGGGGTGGGTGCTACAAGATTGGGGTCCCCCCACCCCAATTCCCACCAAGGGAGAGGTGCCACAGGGACACTTTGGCTGCAGGGACAGTGTTGGAAGGGTGACAAGGGGATGTAGGATGGGGTGGTTGAGGACAGCTCCAAAGATGACACCCAGCAGGGATGTCCACAGGGGGTCTGGGTGGGACACGAGGAGGACGTTGGATGTGAAAAATGAGACTCAAGAAGAGGAGAAAGCAGCAGCTTTGTCCAAAAAACAACAGTTCCTCTGAAAATCCCCAGATGGGTGAAGATGGGCTGCCCCCAGCGGGGAGTCCTCAGCCTGTGAGACATCCCCACCGCAGCCCAGACAGCTCCCACGACAGGAAGAGCCACCCACGGAGAAGAGGCCTGTCCTCTGTCACTCCCCCCCCCCAGGGGACAAACTCTGGCTGTCACCTCCTCCTCACCACTCCTAATACCATCCAGAGCGTGGGCGTAGCACGGGGCAGAACTGGGCTGTGTGGGAGAGGAACCCTCCAGGGCTCAGCTGTGTGACCAGAGGACAAATGGGGACATTGGGACATTTTCCCCTGGGGACACACACCCTGCAGAGCCCCAGGGTTGTGGTTCATCACGAGCTGGAAGCCCCAGGTGCTCTCCCCACCGTACCTGCACAGGTAGCTCAGCCAGAGGGTCAGTGCCTGAGGAGAAGACGTGGGTAGAAGATGTTCCTCTGTCCATCTGTGGAGGGAGGGTGGGGTGGGATGGTTCCTCCAGCGCCAGGATGTCTATGGGAGTCTCAGCAACGTCTCTGAGGGATTGATCGAGGGTCACAGAGGGATCAAAGAGCAGAGGGGACGGGGGACACTGCATGCCATCACCCACCACGTCCAAATCCTAGGAGAGAAAACACCAGGGGCAGCTCATCAGCAGGAGGGGTCCCCACAGAGCCCCGTGGGTGAGAGACACACGAGTCCTCAAAGACCTTCTCTGCCCATGGGCACAGGGGGAGGCAGAGCAGTGGGCACCGTGCCACCAGGACCCCCCAGCCCTGCCAGGGACACCACTATGGGTTCTCCTCCTCCAGAACCAGCACGATCCAGGCTGGCAGCGCCACACTCCCACCAAAAACAAGGTGTGAGGGACAAAATCTGGAACCCAGAGTGACGTGCTACCCCAGAATCATCCCCACAGCAGGCAGGAGAGCTGTGACAGGGTCTGATCCTGCCCTCCTTGAGGACACCTGGAGCAGAGTCACCCCTCTCCCAGGATGTCACACAAACCAGTTCCCCCGACACACCGTACTCCTGGCATGGAGAACTCTGCTGAGATGAGGGGCTGGGGTCCCTGTGAGGATACTGGTAAGAGAAGGGGGGTTGGGTTTGGATTTGGAGGGTGTCTGACATCCAAGGGGACATCCCTGTGACTCACTCCCTGGAGCAGCACTTGGAGATGTGAGATAAAACCCAGATGCCCCACACAGCTGTAGCTCCAAACCCCTCCGAGCTGAGGCTGGAGGGTCTTCAAGGGGTGTCTGCCCTTCACACCCCCACACAACTCGGGGTACAGGGCAGGGAGGAGGCACTTGGCTTCCTGCCTGAAGCACCCCAAACCCCCCTGTGGAGCTGGGGACCCTCTCAAAAGGATGAGCTGGGGAGAAATGATTATATTTTTGATTTCTGACCCAAAAATAAACCCCACCTGCCACACAAGTTGTTTTCACAGAGAACAGTGTTGGCTCAGCCACGCAGGGAGGGGCTGGGACCTGATTTGGTGCCCCCCAAGAGCTGGGGGGGGCATTTCCTGGGTCCAGTCTGACCCACATCATCACTTAATCTCTGCAGCTGCACTAACTGATCCCTCCTCCCTCCATAAATTAAAGCAGTGAGGAGATTCAGCTCCCACCAGGAATCTTGGGGACATCCAAATATTAAAGCAAGAGACACCTCGTTCAGAGGAGCAGCTCCAACTGACCATGGGTTTGGGGGGTTTTTTGGGGGGTTATTTGGTTTGTTTCACCATATTTCAGAGGATTTGAAGCATGGAAGGCTTAACATAGACACAGGACATCAGAATAATCTGGGGATTAAAATCCTCATGGATTCCTCACAGGAGAGAAAAGGGGAAAGAAGAAAAAAAATCCTCTTTTTAAAAAAAAAAAGCTTTTAAATACAGATTTAAATGAGCACAGCCCTTCTAAAGGAGCAGTTCCAACCCTACAGAAACGGGGTAATTCCCAAATCTTTCACATTCCTGCATGTTTTTCCAAGACTCATCTTCCCCAAACCAGCAAAAATAGAAATAATTCCATTATCTGTGCTGGGAAGTGGCTTCACATCACATCACATCACATCCATGTGCATCCCACTGCAGCCCACTCCCCGGGTATTTCAGCCCAACTTCATGGCATGTAATGAAAACTGCAATATTCAGAGGAACTTTTTGGGCAGGTTGTCCTGGTTTTGTTGGGATAGAATCATAAAAATTCATTCTTGGGTCAGAAAAGTTGCATTTTTTTCAGAAGACAGCAGCACTTCATTGATAAGACACTTTGTTTTGAGTTCATGGCCAGCGTGGTGTGTGGGATCCAGAGTGATCAAGGACTTCAGCAGTTTACAGTTAACCAGGTGAGGAGGAGTGAGAGTCAGGGCAGCTGCCCCAAGCTGGCCAACAGCAGCACTGTTCCACCCCAGAAATGTCACACTCACTAGAAATTGCAATATTTATTGGGGACAACCCTCTCCCTCAAGTGTCACCATCCCTGGAAGGTCTCACCCATCTTTCTGCTCTCCTATTTGTTGTGACCATCTTGTTTTTGTTGAGTTAGAATCATAGAATCACAAACTG
>NW_010341014.1:0-11427 GCF_000700745.2 Antrostomus carolinensis
CACACACACACACACATTAAAAAAAAAGAAAAAAAAAAAGAGGATCAAAAATCATGATCATTTTGGAAATCAGAGAGAAACCTGTTTCCAGGGAGGCTGAGGTTGATCTGCCTTGTATTTTGACCATTTATGGGGTTCTTATGGTTCTCTTTAAAAGCTGTTTCACTCTGCTATTCAATAAAAAGCATATTTACCATAGCAACCACTTAGGCCGTGAGGAACATATACTACCTCTGAGATGGAGGCCACCTTCCAAAAGAGCCACAGCTGGCATTTGTAATGTGATCTTTTGTGCTACTTACAATGTTGGAGGGAGAACAGGAGGAGGGAGTGTGGTGGTGGGGGGGAAGCAGTGGGGTTTTTTGTGGAGGGGGTGGTTCTGCAAGGTTTAATGTTTATTTCTAGCAGCAAACTGTTTTGCCTTGTTCTGTTAAAATAAGTAAATAAGAGGCAGCTTTTTCCACCCTTTTTCCTGGCACCCGCCCCAGGCCACATTTATTCTGTGGAGTAAAAATGGTCTTATTTTTGGTAAGTAAAGTCAGAGCAGGTGATGGCATTTGGGGGAGATGAAGTGGCTGCAGATCGCAGTTGGCCTGAGATGAGTCAAGCTTCTCTGGTGTCCCCGTGTGTCAGTGCTGTGCCTGCCCACAGCACCTGGGACCAGGTCGCTCTTGCACGAGGCTCTACACCCATTTCTGCATACATGAAAACGTGATTAATCTTTTTATGGAACAATGAGGGGTATTTCATGGGCATGCTGATGTTTGTGTACGAGCATAACGAGTATCGTATAGGGACAGGAACTGTTTCTCCACCCACGTTGTTGTGTCTTGTCTACTTGCCAAGTGTACCCATGCCAGTTTTTCATCTTGAAATCAGTTTTGCTGCCCTGAAGATATATAGGAAAATGCTAACACCTGCAAATAATTTCTTATCTTTCCCCTATCTCTGAAATCAGGATTTGAGGCTAATCTTTCTAGCTGGATTACGGAGGAAAGGACAGTGTGGGGGGGTTTCTTTTTTCTTTCTTTTTCCTTTTCCTTTTTTTTTTTCCTCTTTTTTTCTTCCTTTTTCCTTTCTTTTTTAATGTTCTTGCTTCTCAGTGCTTGGCTCTGATTACCATGAGCTCCGTGTCAGAGCTGCAACCTTTACACCCAGCTCCAATGAAACTCCCCTTGGCTTCATCACGGGTTTTTAGCTTAATGACTCAGGGCTGCAGAACATGTCTGTCAGTAATGTCTTAAGTAAAGTCCGTACTATTTGTCAGCTGTCCTCCTTTCAGGTTTGTTTAAGAACATTAAGTTGAGGCTACAAAAATCGAAGCAAAAGACCAGCATGAATAATTTGGCTGGATTGCCCCCAGTGCTGAGGGCTAGGTTAATACTGCTTTTCATGGTGCTCAAGAGAGTCTCCAAGGCCCATAATGAGAAACAGAATATTAAACTGAAATTATGTTCAGCGTGTCTTGAGGAAGGTACAGCATGAGGCTCCATTTAAGACCAATCCATTTATTTGCATTTAGGTGCTTCACTCATCTTGTAAGACTCTTGCATCTTGCTCTGGCACAGTCATGCTGCTTATTTGTGTCCAAAGGTGAAAGAAAACTGGGGAAAAAATTGTTTTAATAGTATGCCATTAAGCATGCTAGGTCAAAATTTTGAATTTAGCTTGCAGATAGCACTATTATGAGGCTGGGAATTTTTTAAAAAGTGTATTTATGGTTATTTCTCCCCTTTCTTCTGACCTTTGATTCCATTGAAAGTAGTAAGACTTTGTAAAACAGTTTTAGCAGGAGGTTTTTGCGTGTAAAGCAGACCCCAGCTGGGTGCCTTGCATACTCCTCTGAGTGGGTAGAGTGCTAGTTGTCCTGAAATCCCATGTTTGATGTGCACCTGATCTGCTTCATGCGTGTGTGCTGGCATGGTGATGAGATGAGGTCTGGGTGCTTTAGCAGTGAGATTCTCACATGAAGGTTTTCAGGTGCGGTGTGGACAGGCAAGTAGAAATGAGCCTGGTATGTCTGCTCAAAGGATCTCCAAAATCTACTCACTACAGAAAGCAAGCTCCTTTAAAACCATTTTTATCTATGCATGCATTCCTACAATGTTAAGGAGGAAAACAGTGTTGTTCTCCCCTGTTCTCTGCAAAGGAAATATTCTGACTGAACCATAGTCTGTTTTGGGCAGGGGTATGGGTGAAAGATTGGTCCCAGGTTTCTCTCTCCTGCTATCTCAGGTGTATAGAGACTTGCTTTTAGCTTCCTTTGTACCAGGCAAAAACATTCTGAACCCAAAATGGTGGTGGTTTGGTACAGTATAGTTCTTACAAAACAGTTAAAGGTTTAAAAAAATTCCTGCATTTTCTTCTGCAGGGAGGCCTTTTGAAGTAAATGTAAATGTTACCTTGGGGGAGGACTTCTAGTACTATTTGGCCTGGGTTTTCTAATATATAATGAACACAGCCATAAAGTCGACTGAATCCCCAAGAACAAAGAATCACTGTGCAGTAGTGGGTATATTTTATTTTTTTTTTTCTTAAGGAGGTAAAAATTTGTTTTCAAAACAGAGTAGGACAAGCAAAACTAAATTATTTACCTATAATGTCCCTCAAGCAGACCAGAAGTAGAGTTCATCCAGAGGTATATGCAGTCTTGTCTGTATAAGGCCATCTGGAACATCTTGGAACTTCCACTCACAATGCCCCAAGAGGGTTTTTAAAGCTCTTGCTTTGTTTGCCTTTAATATTTTGTTGTAGGCTGTTCTTCCTCTGCAGTAACCTCTTGAGATGTTCTTGGATTTCAGGCTGCAAGTGCCCACGATGGGACGCCCTCTTCTCTGAAGATCTACAGGGCGATCCTCCGAGTATGCAGACTGTATTGACAGTTGCAAGAACATGCTGGTGTTGTGGAGGGAAGGAGCTGGGCATTATTCACGTCAGTGCCTGGTACTGAGAGGGGCACATGTGTGGGGCAGAGGAGAGGGCTGTGTGTCTGAGTTGTACTGGTGTACTAGTGATTCCTAATGGCAGGTGGGTCTCACCTTGGTGCGTGGACTCAACACGCAGATTCCCGAGACTTATGCTGCAGAAATATCCATGCAAACCTAATCGGAAAGCTCCTTTAGTGACTCTCTCCTTTTTTAGTACTCTATACGTAATTTGGCTAGTTGCTCTATCAGTTGCAAATTAAACAAAATGTTTCATTAATGCATGCCCAAAAGTGTGCAAACATCTTGTGCTGGATTTTCAGAGATGCCTGGAATCAAGCCACAGAACAAATTAAACTCGCTGAGAATTTTGTGGCTAAATCTTTCACCACTAATTCCTTTTGATTTTTCGTTGGGAAGGGTTGTGTTTAAAAAAGTCTGTATTCAAACCTGAATGTTTAGGGCTAAGTATAGAATTCATGTACCAACAGCCCAATAAAATTATTTTGGATGGATTCCTATAAAACACACACATTATATTCAGTACCCACTAAATATGAATGGGAAACCTAGTGCTTAGTTTGTTTAGAGCACAGAGGAATTGTGGACTCCTGAAAAGTAATTCACTTGGTAATGTGATATGTTTGCAAAATAGTTCAGGCTTTAGGGGACTGCTTCATGCCATTGAGTTTACTCTGTGGCACTGTGTCTGTCCTCTACAGACCTTATGAGGTACTGGAGGTAAACCCCTCTGCTTTAACGTCGAGACTGGGGAAACGTGCAGGCTTGTACTCTAGCTGTGAAGTGAGCAGGAATTTAATGCTTCTGCAAACATCAGTCGGCACTAAAGCACCTTCAGAAGACACCTTGGGGCTGGATCGGCAGCTGGGATGAATTGTCGCACTTAGTTGTAGTCAGGAGATCTGTGAGTCGCTCCAAGAACTCTGAAGTATTTGGATATTGGGATATTTCAGCTGTGAATAAATGCTGTAAAATGTATAGTACTGCCAACCTCAATTGTTCTAGGATCATGAGTCAGTCCTCAAAAGATCATGAGGATTGGTGGGGGTTTTCTTGGTGTTGTTTTTTGTTTTCTGTTTCTTAAATAATGTATTTTGTATTCTCTTTATTTCTTCTCTTGTTCCTGAGCCTGCAGGGTATACTCTGCTCATTCTCAAACTTTTCTCTACAGCAGTTCAGGAGCTTGCTGTGTGCTGTAAGCGGAGTCTGAGGTTCTTCCCTAAACACTTGACTGCAAGGCTACCATGCTTTAAGAAAAATAGCAAGAGTTGCTAGAGTGGCTATAAAATTGTAGGAGTTGGCAGCCCTAAGTGTTGCTCCAGGAGAAGGCAACTGCATAGGGGTGTTACAATATGCTCGGTGCCATCTATTGAGCAGCCATTTCTTGTGAATAACCTGATGAAACTTTGGGAGAACCTGGTCCTCAGTGCCCGTGAGAGCTCTGGTTCACAGGTGCTGGGGTGGCTTGCCCTTAGATGGCTGCAGTGCTTCCTGCTCCCACACAGGGCCAGGCTTCTCTGATATTACTGGAGACAGCTCAGCACGTCCTCCTGAAGCAGCAGGTTTAGAGACCAGGACGTGGTGGTGAGCCAGCATTGGTTTTGATGTCCTGGAGGGGCTGCAGCTCCTGCTTGTGAGCTGGAGCCGTAGGATTTGGCGTTTCGGTGTGTTGTGGCACACCAAAATATATCTGGTATATCTCTCTCTCTGACATACCTGAGTATTGAAACTCTCTGGGTGGGGGGGAAGCAAGACGAAAACTCGCTGATCAGAGATCTTTAAGTAAAACGTAACTATGCTGCTGCCTTCAGTGTGGTTGGAAGTGCATCTATTACTGGCTTCCCTCTTCTGTTAATAGAATACCCACTGTGTCCCAAATGTGATGCAAATATGAGTCCCTAAATTCTGACCCTTTCTGACTAGCTAGTTTGGGATACAGTAAAACTGCAGAGAAAAAAGTTTCAAGGTAGAAAGCTATGCTGGGAAGGTGGTTTAGAAGAGTATTTTAGCACAGACGAGCCCAAGTTGTGTTTTGGATTTAGTCACGTGGCAGTTTGCGTTATGCTGAAGCATGCATGATAAATTAACTTCTAGGGACTTGTGTGGGCCTAAAATTAAATGCCGGCAAGCCATCAGCTCTTCTGCAGAAGAGTGGTTGTGCCAAGAGGAGTGGAGAAACTACAGACGGGGTGTGCACGAGGACTGCAGCAGCAGCCGTGCACGGCGGCTCAGCCTTGGCAGAGGGAGAAGAGCCGTGGCAGCGCCGGGTGATGCTGGAGAGCCAGATGGGTGAGCCTGTCAGATCAAAGATGATGTGTACCGAGGGTGGCAGACTTGGCAGGGCCACTCGCCACAGGTCCTTCTCCCCATGCACCTTGTCTGTAGCTGAAGTGTGTGGCTGGATTCAATCTGGAGCTTAGAGAAGTAGGTATTGAATAATGCAACCTGGTTAGGAGCCAGGGCCCATGCAGACTGGAGCAGGATCAGCCATCATACACAGAGCAGAAAATTTAACAGGTATGATGTGGACCCGGCACTGGTTTTGCCCAAATTTCTAGAACCACAGTCTTCCCTTTCCAGTACGGCCTTGGGCTTGTTGATGCAAAGTGGAAAAGCCCAAATAATACAGTCGAAGTAGCTGTCTGAGAATAACTCTTCCTCATTATCTCTCCATGCGGCCACTCTTATTCAGCAGTAAGAGATCCTTTGTGCGGTTTAGCTTAATCTGCTTTGGAAACGGATTAAGTTAAATCTCACAAAGAAACTCTTAGTGCTGAATAACAGTGTCCACACGGAGAGATAATTCGAAATAGTTGTTCTGCATTTTTCAATTCACGCTCGAGCCCTTGCACAAAAACTTCCCTGTGCAGATGAGCCCACTTGAATAGGAACCTCCTATTTTCTGTTTAAACAAGGTCTGTGTACTGTGTGCAGGTGCTGTAGTAGAGAAAACAGCATGTATTTGTCATTAACAAGAAAGGAAGGAAGCTGGCATTGCTGGGCTCAGGACCATTTGTTTGCCAAGTTGCTCAAGCCCAGGATTATTGCTCTTCTCACCAGTTCATATGGTTTGGGATTAGATTATTAATGGGATACTTCACTTTCTGGACTGTATAGACACCTCTACTCTCTCCTGTGGAAGAAACTGGAGCTGCCCAGTAAGCCACCACATAAAAGAGAAAGATGATTTCTCCTCTGTCCTATGCAGACTTATTTGGCAAGGGGCAGACCCATTTTGGAAAGTCTTTGGAGAGTTAGAGATGTTGCAAATAACAAGGAGTGATGCCTTCATAAAACAATCTCCCGCTTCTAATCTCTCCCTGAGCAACGTTCTGTGCCTAATTTCACAAAACTAAGCTAGGTGTTTTTGTCACAGTCTTTGCTGTGAATCTGCAGCAGGCTGGTATGGGCACCTGGTTCCAGGGGACCTTGCCTTGAAGCTTCGCTTGTACCTGACAGATACCAGTGAGCAAAATCATTCAGCTCTCCCAAGGTGGGGAAGCATTTCAACCTCCTTTGTTTTACCAGTGCGGCCAGAAAGATAAGTAACTTTCTCAAGTTGATTTTGGGAAACTGACGATTTCCACATCTGCATTTTAGAGGCAAGCAAAAAAACCTGCAGCCACACAGGAAAACCAAAAAAGAAAGAAACTGAAGTACTTCTTGAAATCTAAATCTAAAATCCTAATATATATTTATACATATATGAGACCTTAGAGGAAAGTTACTTCTGGTGCTGTTTAGGTGCTATTAGGACCCTGTGTATCTCTGAATACTTGTGTCAGATGTACCTTATGTCTCATCTCTGAGAATTATGAAGTTTGGGGGAGCTGAATCAGTCCTTCCTCTACCCCAGGAAGCAGTAGCTGTGCAGCCAGGCTTGCCTGTGTAGGAATGGTATAAACATAACGATGGATGGACACGTAGGGGATCTTGGGCATGCATGGTTTGAACTCGATGTGTGTGTATCAAGTTTTTTTACTAGCCTCTGTGATGGAATTAAGAAGTAACCAAATCCTTGGGGTTTGGGTTTTTTTTAGTTGGTTTGTTTTTTTCTTTTTTTTTTTTTTTTCTTTCTTTCTCTCCTTTTTTTAACCCTATTCCTCTGCCTTCTTGGTACAAATTAAGGACCTGGTGGTGTCCCTGGGCCTTGCAGCGCTAGCCTGCAGAAAGAGGTGGGTCTGTGCTAGTTTCCTAGGAGAGGCGAGTGGTTCTCTAAGAGGCATTTTTCCTGTTGGCAGGACTCAAAGACTTCTCGACTACTATTACTGTGGAAACTAGCTTCCCCTTCCTTTTTACTTTTTAGGCCTTGATTCAAGAAATCATTAAACCTGAGCTGATGTCCATCCATGTTGAGGGCAACACTTAAGTGTGTGCTCAAAGTTTTGTATAGCGATGCTTCTCTGAGTTTGGGTGCTGGAAATGAGCACTGATAGGAAATAAAGCCCCTTCCTGAGAGACAATCGTGGCTTCTGCCTGTCCCCAGTTAGCAAGTCCTGAGAAAGGAAAGGGAGGGAAAGAAGCAATAGCTTGTCCTGAGTTCTTTTCCCCCGGAGCTTGTCCTTGTGTTGACATATTTCTTCCCAGGGTTAAGGCTATAGGAGGAGGAGACTGGTCTCTTGTTGTTCATCTGCCCACTGGGAAAGGCACAAAATCTCCATGGTCTCTTCCCCTGGCTGGAAGGATAGTGTCTGGGAGAGAAAGGACAAAACAACAAAATTTTTCCCTGTTGTAAGCCTGCAGAGCTCTGCAGTGTCAATAGTCTGTGTTATGGGGATATGACTGCCCTGTTGTAACGAAATGGTATTTTATGGAGGAAAGCAGAGTGAAGGGACCTGAAGGCCTCCAGACTTTCTTAGTGTGCATTTACAGCCTTGAATGCTTCTCCCACTAAGCAGCTGCATGGAAGCAGTATCACTAGAAAACCCCAAATGGCTGCAGTGCATCAAGTTTTCCCTGGCAGCAGAACTTCTGTCGCTGCATGTTGGACATGCCTGCATGGGTAATTAAAATGAAGCAAGCAAGGGTTTGTATTGCTAAAGCCATAGCTGCGCTCCACATTGACTCCCCATCTTGATGCTCTTCAGGCATGCTGAGCTCTTTGGAGGGAGGTCATTTACTGGACATGAAGTAACCTGCTCCTCATTAAAGGGCTCTGACAGCCAGGACAGGTTACCTCGGGATAAGCTCTAGTGTGAATCTGAGGCATGCTGTTTGCGCCACAATTGCTGCCCAAGGGGTAAATAAGAGGTAGCAGATGCCATTTGGCTCAAGGTGAAGTTTGCTTGCGTCTGTGTCCAGAGCTGAGTGTGTGGCCAGGCAGTTACAGAGGTGCTGTAAGACCTTGGTGAATCTCTCCCTGCAGTAACTTGTCGTCATGCCCGGAGCACGTCCAGGGAGTGTCCACTCACACTGTAGATGGACTGTTAAGCTCTGTTCTTGTGTAGGGAATTGTTTGGCCACCTCAGGTTGGTATGCTGAGGAATCTGTGGGATGACTAAACAGTGAGAAAATATGAGGGAGCAGCCTCAACACGGATGGGAGAGGAGAACAGCCAAAGAGCTGGCGCCTTGTTCACTTTCTGACCCACTCAGCTGCTCCTCACCTGGGCGCCGAGCCCATGGCTCTTGCATTAAAGCATCATTCTGTTCCCATGTGCTGGTGGTCGGGGTCAGATACCTTAGTCTGGGGTTGAAAAATTAGGGACCTTTCTCTTCCCAAGCACCATCCAGCCTGATGGTGATGTCTCCCTGTGGACACTGTATTTCACTGCTGTGACTGTGCAACAAACAAGTCAAAGTGCTAGGCACAAACTAAAGATAATTTCTTTATCACTTCATTGTTACCTGTATTTAAGAGGATCTAACAGGCAAGCTGCTCTCAGAAAAGCGGATTGTTGTCCCTGCCCCAAAGAGCTCAGATCCAGAGGAGACAGGGCTGTGCAGTTGAAGGTATGGCAGCGGTTCGGTTGCTGTACACGTGGTGTGACACGTCCCTTTCCCGGAAAGGCAATGTGTTCTGTGTATCAGATCACGGCAGTGCTGGGAGCGATGTACAGGTCCCCTGACTCCAAGTTCACAGTCTGAACTGGTAGGTTAGCCTGTCTTTGACATGCATATTTAATGCTGTAGCTGTCTTTGCATATTTTGCTGGAGGGGACTAAAGGCAAAAAAAAAAAAAAATAAAAAAAATAAAATTACAATTGCTCACCTGTCCTTCAGCACAGGTGAGCTTTGCACTTTTTCCCTTGGACATCTGCGAGATGTTTAAAAGAGCAATGTGGGTTCCTGACATCAAAGAGTTAATAGCAGTGAGTGTGGTACAATAGCTCATTAGGACTTAAACGTGGGCTGCAAACTCAGAGATCTTGATAATTTTGGTCTATAAGGACACTGAACTTTCAACCCTAGTTCACCAATAATAAATGCCTGTTAAGTAAGGCTTCCTTTTATGAAGAGAGGGTGGATGGATGCATTTCAATGGGCTTTAAAAGTATTGCTACTCATTTCAGCGTCTGCTGGCCAAATGCATCCGGGCATGGGAGGGCATTTCAAGATCTGCACAAAAAGCACTTTGAAGTATAACCTTTGTGAGCATCCTAGCTAAACCTGACTGCCGTTGGAAGCAGCATTTTATTTATTTATTTATTTATTTATTTGCGAGCCCTTTTCTTTTCAAGTTGCTTTAAAAAAAGACCCCACACAAAAATAAACCTGTGAGCAATTAAATGAGAATGCAGTTTTGAAACTTTGACCCAAAGTGAAAGGTGGTGGTGGTGTATGTTTGGCTTTCGCATGGATGTTTTCATAACCAAATCTATCGGTTCTGATTTTTGAAAGCAGGGGAAGATGAAGCTGTACTCCGGGATGGAGTTCAGGCAGTTGCTCAGGCTGACAGCCCTGCCACCTTGGAGAAGAGGGCCTCAGGCGGGTAGCTGTCCTCTAGCCCGTGCTGTATCTGCCTGTAGGATTTGCAGTGAGGAAATAAAAACTTTTTAACAGCCCCTTTGTCTACCTTTAAAAGGGTCTTGCAGATGTTACGGGGACTAAGATTTGAAACGAATCACGAGTGATTGCCAGTCACAATTTTATAGGTTGCAGTCTTCCTTGCCTTAAGTTTGCAGGTCTTGATCCAGGCTGGCTTCTGCTGAGGTCCTACGTGGGACTCGAAGCAACGTGCACGTGCACGTGTGTGTGTGTGTGTGTGTGTGTGTGTGTGTGTTTTACCTCGCCTCTCGGAGAGCACGAGAGAGACCTCCGTGAAGAGAGTGACAGGGTTTGATATAAACCAGCAGGACTGCATTGCTGCCATTATTCGACAGTAAACCCTTTCACAATGCCATATGCTGTGCATTCCAGCGCAGCGGCGGAGGGTGTGATATAGTTAAAGCACACTCGGCAAACAGGAAACGCTGGTGACCGCTGTGTGTGCTTTTCATGGAGATAAAGTATCGAGAGCGTAACGAGGGGAAAAAAAAAAGTGCTGGGAATGGGGGGGAGAGGATGGCGGGGGGGAAGGAGAAGGATATATTTTGGGCCTGATGCTCCGGTCTTTATGAAAACGCAACAGGAAATGCAGCCGTGAAAATGCCACATTGCTCCAAGATGTTTGTTTTACTCCATTACATGTATTTGCTAATTTGCTGCTGGGTATCGGGAGTGAATGTGGTTTTCTTTCTTTAAAAAAAAATAATAATAAAAAAAAATATTTCTTTCTGGAGTTCATGCTACTCTGGCTTAGTATCTAACTCCCTTTCCCTCTACCCTACCCCAGTTAATAATCAAAGGCTATTTTCAGGGACTAGAGTACAGCAATACATATTTCATACCCCAGCAACATGTGAACATGAGTATTTAACCTCAGCGTAGTTATTTTCCCGGCAATGGCTCTGCAAAAAGCATTGCGAAGCCTCCTCGGAGTTAAGAAGTCGCTATTGCAGGGCGGCAAGGAAGGCAGGGGGATGGGACCAACAGGTCCTCTCATGGGGAGATCTCTGAATCATAAACACGCCATAGCTTTAATAAAATAAATGAAGTGGAGCCTTTTCAGCCAAGGGCAGACTGGATTGGGGCAAGCCGGGCTTTTAAACGTTGGGAGTGAAAATTGACAGGCTGAGAACTGGGACATAAACAAAAATGTCAGTCCCTGGGAGTCTTGTTCACTGGACAATGTCTCAATTGTTTCCGTGATTTTTCGCAGGCAGCAGGGGATAGTGGGAGATTTAACTCTTTACCAGCCACGCAGGCGCTGGAGGTGCTCACAGAGCAAAGAAGTGGTGGAAAAGAGCATTTTTTGTTTGGAAACGATTAAGCATGTCAGTGGGTGATAAGGAAAGGTCACACTGTTCTCCGCATACTTGTCTGCTGTTCAAGTTAGGCTTCACGCTTCTTTAATTTTGTTTAGGTTTTGCTGCTTGCCTGGAAAACATTTTTTTTTGGGGGGGGGAGGGGGTTGTAGGTTATTTTTCCCTTTTTTTTTCTTT
>NW_010341014.1:11478-15873 GCF_000700745.2 Antrostomus carolinensis
ATGTAAGAAGTGGGGAAAGTGTATGTGGGGGGGTTACATTTTAATTTTTATTAGTAATCCTTCATTAAGTAGCTGACAGGCAAGCTTGGATATTTTAAGGCTGTCTAGATTATTTGGCAGAAGCTGAAATATGAGATAGGAAATGCCCTTTATTTTATTAACTGCTTTACAATTTTGCTTAAGTCTCAAAATAAAAAGCCATCTTCAAAGAAGGCAGAGGAGAGACAAGGAGCTTACTTGTCTCATCATACTTTTGCTTTATTTATTATAAAAACAAACATTGAAACCTGTTGCATACCAGCCCTACATGGGCAAGGCTCAGAAGGCAGTAACTGGTAATTCTTTACTCATCAGATTTTGAATGTATGTTTTGTTGTGGGCAGGGAGGAGGAGGGCGAGACGGCAAACCGAAGTTGCTTCTTCAGGGCGCAAAAGCTGTTGAGGTTTATTTGCAGGAAGATAAACCTGTTTTAATAAAACGTGGGTCTTGCCTCAGCTGAGTGAAGTTGAAACATTTTGCAGGCTAGAAGCCAACTCTGCTTGGTGTGTAGCAGCCCGGTATTAAAAGGTCTGAGATGTGCTGAGGTTGCTGTAATTTAATTTATGGAATAATAATGTATGCCATTTTTGTATCCGCGCATCCTCCGGCTGCTTTGTGTTTGGATGCATGTTCGCAGCCCTGCACTTTCTCCTGCTTTCAAAATTTCTCCTTCCCTGACCCCATCCCCTGCCTGTGCGCAGCCATCCCTGCCTGCTGCTGGCTGGCAGGCAGGAGGCTGGGAGCAGCCGAAGGCTCTCCGCCGCCTTCCTGCCGGGCAGGAAATTGCCTCCTCCATGAATGTTGCTTGCTGTAATGCAGCAAAACTTGTGCTCGTGTACAGCCTTCTCCCTAGATTCCTAGTTGGGAGATTCTCCATCTCTATCACACAGGAGAGTGTAAGTAAGCTATTGCTCTCCAGATGTTCCCTTGTGTGTTTCACAGTGATGGGAGAGAGGGAAGAGGGTAAAAATAACTGCAGTGTCCTCTTCGAAAAAGGCTGTCTCCAAAGACCAGAGCAGGGAGGTTGAGTCCTGCCCCCTCTTAGAGTCTGACCAGGACTGGAGATACCAGGCACTGAAAGTACATGCCAGATCCTCTCTGGAAAATCAGGGTCTGTATGTGTTTTGAATTGATACTGCTGTCAGAGATGTAGAAAACAAAAGTTGTCGACACGTCAGAGCAGTTGGTTCCCTGGGTAAGTATCCTGAGTAGAGCTGGATTTAATAATTTATAATTAATCATTCGTGCAGCAAAATTAATTGTTCTTCCTGTTAGTTAAGGATCACTGAAGAGATCGTGATTTTTCTTGAAACTTCATTTGTTACTCATGCACTAGTCTCAGCGTTTTGCCTTGGAGATCATCCATGAGCTGTTCTTCACAGCCGGTTGGTGTTGGAGCTCCTCTGAGCTGAGATGAGGAACATGTGATATGTTTCCGTTCCCTGCATTGAGCAGCAAATGATACTCTTTAATTAATAAAAGTTTATTTTCCATGAAGATTCTCCAGTACTTGCATAAAATTCACCGTCTTGGCAAGCGTCCTTACCACTGAATTCATTTGCTGGTGTAGTCACAGAAAGCGGTTAGATTTGTCAGTTAATTAATTTCTCTTACTCGTTACAGAGCACAGCGTAAAGCTCATCTAGCTCGGGTTGCCCTGGTTTTGTGTGTTACATAAACACAGAAGGAAAGAAATCAGCATTAGTCTTTCGAAGTATTTTCTCAAGACTGTTTTGAAATTTCCACCCCTCTCTAGTCATGAATAACAGTCAACTTTGATTTGAAAATAAACTCATTACTGATAATAACAGCCTACAAGAGATCCCTGCTTCCCTGCTCCTCCTCATCTTCTAGAGAGGCTTACAGGTGAAACACCACTATTTTTAGTGCCATTGCAGAACATGTTCATGAGATGTCTGCTATACAGCCATGCAGCCTATCTAGGTATCCGTTTAGTTGCCATCTGTAGTTTTCAGGGACATCTTTTCCTACTAGCAAATATTTTCTAGTTTAGATGAACCAGGAGGTGGGGAGAGCTGGGGACACCGTGGAGAAAATGCTCGTTGTAGGTATATGTGGTGCCTATAACCTTTCAGGCAAGCTCCAGCTCAGCTGTCCCAAGATGAACGGCATCTTTAATGTCTGCTTATGTTGTTAGATGCCACAACAAGGGGTTTGGTGAAGCATGAGCAGCGGGGATTCTACTCCACTTTGTCTCCCACCCTCACTCTAGGACATGCCTGGAGGAGCCTGTGGAGCTTGAGCATCGTATGGTCTCATGTCCCTTCACCTTGCAGGACCTGAATCCAACCTGTGGAAGCTGGGAAACTGGCAAAGCGAGAAACAGGCGAAGTCACGCTTTGGAAGAGTTGGATGTTGCTTGCCGCTTTCTGGAGTGAGCACGTGTGCTGGGCGGTGTAAGGGTTTGGATACTTGTTGCCGTGCTTCTTCTGTGAATATTGACCCAGCCTGGGGAGGTAGGGCCTGTGGTGGTGTTCCAGTGAAGAGCTCAGAGAAATGCTCCTGTTTTTCTGATTGGGTGTTTGGAGGTGTGATAGAGAACTGCCACAGATTTGAAATACGGCCACTGGAGCGAGGTGCTCTCCCTGCCCCTGTGCTGGCAGCAGGAGAGCTGTACCTGTCTGAAGGGATGAACGGAATCCTGTACGGCTCTGCGCTGGGTAAATGCTGTACTGGAAATCCCTCCTGTTTCTGTGAGGAGGGGACTTTAAATCTCCCTTTTGCTGCTTGAACGTTTTCCTGGTGAAACCTCAGGGTAAACATGTACGTTCAGTTTGGCTGGAGTCTTCCCAAAACCCAGCCACTTCTCACCAGCACCTGCTGCATCCGCATGTGAAGGTGACAGTGGAAGTTCTAGATAATGGTACTTAGCACTTATGTAGCACTTCATGTTTCCAAAGTGCCATACAAACCCAAGGCTGCCTATCAGTTGCTGGGGGAAGACTGAGCTCAGTATTATTACCCTCATTTATGGGCAGAAAAGGTGAGATGCGGAGAGGTTAAGTGGTTTGCCCAAGCCCATGCATCCGCATGTGAAGGTGACAGTGGAAGTTCTAGATAATGGTACTTAGCACTTATGTAGCACTTCATGTTTCCAAAGTGCCATACAAACCCAAGGCTGCCTATCAGTTGCTGGGGGAAGACTGAGCTCAGTATTATTACCCTCATTTATGGGCAGAAAAGGTGAGATGCGGAGAGGTTAAGTGGTTTGCCCAAGCCCACACAATGAGTCAGTGTCAGCTCTCAGATTAGACTTGGGAGTTTTCCTGGCACTTGCTGTCATTGTGCAATCAGCTGGAGCGCGTTGCCCCCGTGAGATGCTCCTTGTGGAGCGTTGGAAACTTCGTACAAAGCCTTTTGAGATGTGCTGAAGAGATCCTGCTTGGAGACAACACTAATTGCTTCTGTTTGTTTTAACATAGATGTAGGAGATATTTTGCAAACCCTTCCAAGGGGCAAAAAAGTTAGCTTCAGTGAAATAAAATCCAGACTGTAAAATACTGTTCAGCTAATGGTGACATCTCATTGTGCTGGGGAGACTGAGAATAGCTGTGTAACCCAGCACTGAGAAGCACTAATCTATGAGGTGATGCAATGCAGCCCTTCTCTATCAGCAACTTTTTATAGCTTTTAGGGTGGGAAGGCACAGTGAGAGGCTCCAGTCTGTGGGAAACAATGCCTCGTCTACACACGGGCTTGCTCTCGAGGAGCTACTTCAGGGTAGCTCCTGCGTGAGGATGCTTTTGTTCAAGAGTAAGAATGCCTCTGCTGAGTGCAGAGTAATTCACTTTCAAAGTAGATTAAGCTAAAATGGGAAGATGCTGTTAATCTGAAATTGTGGATTCTGCATCTGTATTTGATCTAGAATAGATACTCTCCTTTAAAATTGCATTTGCGTATTCTAGATTGATTTATCATTTTCATATGGAGGCGAGGCCTCTTTTCTCATACCAGAATTTGATTGAGATACCAAAATGATCTGATTATTTGATTGGCATGCCAGGCAACTCTCTCCCTTTGTTAGATGGTGCAGATTTTTGGATGGTGATACTCTCTTAGGATGGGATGCGGGGACAATATCTGAAGGAGGTTGTTTTCCTAGATGCCCAGCATAAACTGACTGTGGCTATTTCCAGCCTTGCTCTTCTGAAATAAATGGATGAAACTGGGCTGGAGAAACACACAGGGAAATGTACGAGGAGTACATAGAGAGGAGGCTGTCAGAGTGGTGTCCCTGGGTTCCTAACTCTCTTGGCCTCCCAAAAGCAAAGCCAGAGGGCTGGCCGGGTGCAGGCTGCCTGGCTGGGGGGCGGGATGGGGCTGCAGGGCCGCGG
>NW_010341014.1:15920-17001 GCF_000700745.2 Antrostomus carolinensis
AGCTGGCGCTGGCCCGGGCGCTGCGAAGACAATGAGCCTGTGGTAAGTATTAAATGGTACTTCAGAGCCCGTGCTAATCTGGGTTTCATGTGGCGTGGTCTGTTTGGATTAAAATACAAGGGCCAGGGTTTGGTTTTTCTTCTCATTTTGTATTGCCAGCTCTCCTATCAGCTAGGCTAGCATCTCAGAGCTAGTCATTTAATGTCTTTATTCCACTGAGAAAGCAGGAATAGCCTTCCCTCGCACATGCCGTGAGGTGGAATTAGTATGTGTAGGCCAATTTCTGAACTTTATACCGAGCCCTTATACCCAGTTGAGTCACTGCATTTGTTTTGCAGGCTTTTAAGTTTCCATTTCAGTGGTGGAAAGATGTCTCTTCTGAGCTGGGTTCGGTGGCATGTCCTATACAAATACATTTTTGCAGTGGTGGGAAACCTTGGCAGCCCACTCAAGCAAGAGAACAAACTCCAAGAAAACATTTTGGTCCTGAGCCCGCGTGAGTGGTGGCTTTTGGTAACACCACCTCTTTGGCTGAATCCAGATCATAAGGGTGAAGACTGATCATGTGTTCTTTGCTGGGATGTTCCCTCCCCTCCCTTGCCCTGTGGTTTGTTTGTGTGATACTGTACGGGGCAAAGGCACCACAGGTTATCATATTGCGTGTTCAGCTTTCTCAGGCAGCAGTTGGAGATGTACCTCCGTGCTCTGAACTGTTACACCACGGTGAAGTATGTCATAAGGTGTCCAGAGATGTTTCCCCTTCCCCCACCACCCACACGCCAAAATAAATATCTGATATGAAAGTCAAGGTACAGAAGCCAGCTGGATTGTACAAAAGGTCCTGTCTCCCCTCTGCTGCTGTTGTTGTTGTTATTTTTTAATATAATTTTCCTGATGGGTTGAGTGACTGTCTGCAGTAGAATAAAAGGATGGAGAAGAGATTTTGGCATGCCTTTGAGCAGTAGCATGTTCCTTCTTTGAAATCTGGGATTTTTTTTGTTTGCTTTGGGTTTTTTGTTTATCTGTTTATCTGCTTATTTGGGCTTCTTCCCCCCCCCCCCCCCCCCCCCCCCCCCACCCC
>NW_010341014.1:17031-72031 GCF_000700745.2 Antrostomus carolinensis
GTGTGCATGTGTGTGTGGTGCCCTGCCAAGCAGAGAAACTAAGCAGACAGCCTCTGTTGCTTTTGCTCTCACATCTCTAACTTAATTATGGGGGAGGCAAGGGGTGGGTTGTGTTTAATGTACTCTATGCTTCCAAAACTCTGCACTCTCACATGCTAGGGGCTGACCACTGGCACAGGCTTTCAGTAATATTTTTTATTTACCCTGCCCTTCCGAATTACTACTTTTGGTTTGAGGGCTTCTTTGTAATGGAATTCTTTTATTTTTATTTTTATAATTGCTTCTGGATCTACAGAAGCGCATGTCGAAAATCATCTCAATGTCACTAGTCTTTAGTTCAACAAGAACGCTATAGAAACGAAAGGTTCTGTCATCCATCAGATTTTCTGTTCCATTTGTTGAAGATGAAAGGCAAGCGAATTTAGTGCTCACTTTCTTCTCCTTCTGACAGTTATTGATCCTCCCTGGAACTCTGCAATTCGTGCTCTGAGCCGGCCCTGACACAGGGAATCCCCAATTCATGGTGTGTGTGCTCAGTAGCGCCGCGGCAGCGCGGCTGAGTTGCCCTTCCAGTTTCAAAGCCATTTGTTATTTTTCAGCTGCACCTTGTGAGCTGGGATTTCCCCCCCCCCCACACACACACTCCCTTCTCACCCCTTTTGCCTTATGAGATTTTTAATCTGGAAGTTGTTAATGTTTGTTTATAGCGGGGGGGTTAAGTGGTTTCAGAGGCTTTCTTGGATTTGTGCAAAATAGGAAATGGTTGAATTTTTTTCTTTGAGACAGTGGGGTGTAGGAAGGAGAGAACTTGCAACCTATTGGTTTTTAGTTGAATTCTATGTTCCTCAAGGATGCAGGATTGTCAGGTTAGAGACAACCCCTCTGTTAAAATCAAGACTGTGGAGTAAGTGTGTTTATTCAATGGTTTCCACCTCCAGAAACAGGGCTGCAACAATAAAACAGGAATCAATGTAATGACTGGAGAGAGGTATCATAGTCCTCCATGTCCATTCCCCCCCATGGCCTTCAATTGAAGGTATGTCTGGATGGGTGGGAGCAGAGACTGATGGGTTTCCTCCTGAGCTGGCCCAACACAAGCCCAACACATCATGTTGCAGACTGGCGCTGACTTTTACCTAACTGGCGTGGTGCATGGGTCAGGGTAACGTACTGGGCTGTACTCTGCTGTGTGGTCATGTCTTGTGTGTGATGCCTGGCAGGGCAGCCTGCACAGAGGCACTGCTCTTCTAGAAACAGATGAGTAGCACTCAGCACTTTTCCAGAAGCTCTTGCGCCTCAACACAGTACCTCCTCTTTTGTGTGTGAGGATGGTGAAGTCTTAGACACAAATTTTTGTGAGGCTTCTACTTGTTTGAGGTTAATGAGAGCCTTTTAATGGAGGTGCAATGAAGATGTGATCTCTTGGTTATCCCCTGCTGAGCAATGCCAAACCCTATAGCTCTCCCTTTTGTTTGCATAAATGTTCATGAAGTCCATTCCTCTGTCCTCTGTGGTCAGTTAGGGACATCTGTCACCCTTGTTGTCCCATCCTCTTCCTTCTCCAGTCTCCTTTGTTCTTGGGGTTTACTTAACCCTTGGCCAACAAAACATATTTCCTCCCAAAATCTTACAGAACGGAGGGGAACAGCCTCTTTCTAAAGAGGCAAGACCTACCTGGTGTGCCAGCTTCGGGCTCAGTCTGGAGCTTTGCTGCAGGAGGAGAGGGCAGTTGGAATGGTGAGTGCAGAGCTGATGGTAATCAGGCTTCCCCCAGCTGGTTACAGGCTTTGCAGGAGGTTGGCAGGCCCTTAAAAAAGGGAGTTTCACATCTGCTTTTGTTTATCCTTTTTGCTGCGGGCAAGGCTGAAAACTTAATAAATTGCATGAAACCTAAGGAAGCATGAATATAAAAGAGTATTAGATAAATTACAGAAGCCTGCCTACCTGTAACATTTTTTTATAACATAAATGGTACGTGTGTATTATTTCTCTATAAAGTACCCACATGCCCCAGCCTCTCACTGAGGCTCTCTTGTTTAAACATTCCTGTGTTCTTGCTACTTCTGCTCCTCAACTTCCACCTCCGGCTCCTCCCAAATTTTAACATCATTCTTTAGTGGCAGGCGTTTAACACACCAGTGCTCTGAAGATATGATGATGTTTTTTTCGAAGGATATTTATAAAGCAGGTTTTAAGTATTTTGGAGGCTCATCTCTGAAAGAGCAGATGAAAGAAAAATCCTTGTAATGCTGGTAGCATATGCATGCTGTACAAAGAATGTCTCAAATACTTCCCTTAATATCTGCCTGTATATGCTCTAATGTTCTCACCATATTTTCAGCCCAGCTCTTCTGGCAGGGGCAGGGATGAAAGGGGAATTGTGAGAGAGAAACAATAAACTTGTAAAACAGGCACCTTAGTAAGAGATACTGTAGCTTCAAATATTTGCCGTTCCTTTGTGAAAGAATTGGCATTGCACATTAACCTTAATATAAGTGTAATATAGCATGGATCTGGAGGTAGACTCGAAGAATATGAATTTCTGCAGCTAATGGTTTTTGAATAAATTCAATACAATTGTCTGGCAGTTATTAGCAGAATGTGTGAATCGGGGGCTATGCAGCACTGTATACTTTGAAGACCTTGAACTATTTCTACCAGTTAAGAGCTGTTAGATAGAATCTGCTGAAAATTAGCTTCATTCACTTATCATACAATATAGTGAGCTGTTCTGGCAAAAAGCATCCTCTGCTTAGCATTGAGGCAAAATAAATTCTTCTGTTCTTCTGTCCTGAATTGTAAGATAGTATCTGACTGAGGTCAGATAACCTGGCTTCTGTACATGCACACGTGTATGTGCCACCCATACGTATGTGTAAGGAGATCTATGTCTAGATGTAAATATTGCCATATACTTTGTGTTACCCTGGTGTGGGAAGGTCCCAGGCACCCTGGCTCTTACCAGTTACTGCCTGAGCCTGTACAAGTGTGTGTTCCCTGCTCCAAAACATTAGTAATTCCGCATTAGATTGGACTTAATTTGGGCTTATGCAAAAATAACCAGTGCCTGTATTATGCAGAATGTCAGACTGAATATTTGTGATGGCTTTTGCTCGCTTTAGTATGAATCCTGTGGGTCTGATGGGAGGAGAGCACGAGAGTGGATGAGAAGGAATACAAAGGACAAGCAGAGTTTGGCCTCCCACCCGCTGCACGTCACAGTTCGGTGCAAGCCAATGCAGAATTACGTTGCTTACTCTGGTATGGCATCTGGGCTAATTTGTCTTGCTAATTACACTGGGTGTAGAATTATGCTGGTGCTATTAACAGTGTCCATGACCCAGGCTGGTATCCCTACCTGAGCTTTATGGTGCCTTATGCGCATCTGAGCTTTCTTGGAGCTGGTGACTCGGTGAGACCAGCAAAGTGTAAAGGTCTGTGTCGACTAGGGCAGTAGTATGCTCTTGGTGTACTTACGCAGGCAATACATGCTTTGTATAATTATTCTTAGAGAAGATAGGCAAGTTATTTGTCAATGACTGCTAATACCAGGCCTGTGTTAGACTAGCTCCCCTGATTCCTTATGGCCAACAAAGAGCACCCAGGTCTTTGTAGAAGTTTTATAGGCTGTATTTAGCAAAGATCTTCTTGTGGATAAAGCAGGAGAAGTGGTGATTGAAGTTAGCACCTCTGGGAGCAGGGCTGAGGGGATGGATGGGAGAGTGGCTGGTACATGGGGAAAGGTAGAGACATGAAGGATTTTCCAGCTTATACTGAAAATTGGAACAGAAGGGGAGTAAACTAGCTTCAAATCTGATTGATACTTCTAGGGTGTACAAGGATTTGCTGGAGACTCACATGAAACTGGATAAAGTATGGGGATTCTTAGATAACTCCTTAAGTTAAGGAAGCTGAGAAATTGGATCTGGTGGTAATAAGATTGGTAAGCTGTTGAAATGGATGGCTTCAGACTCTGCTGACTGCTTCCATGTCTTTTTCCTTTCTTTATCCTCCATATCTGCCCCAAGTACTGTTTGGAGTAGTATCACTGCTCTTGTGAAAATAGACACCATGTAGTGAAGAAGAAGCAGTCAGCTTGAGCTTGTTGGCAGAGGTGGTGGGAATGCAAATGTCAGTGCGTGATTTGAAAAATCTGGGACTCTTGAAGGGGAGGGGGTTTCCACCACAAAACCAACTCATCCATTTTCCGATAGGGTCTGTAGACAATAGATCCCACAACCCCATGTGGTCTCTGGCATATTACAAGATTTCATAGTTGTGGTCACTTCTAATTTGCCATGCAGACTCCTAGAGGAAAGAGGTTTGGTCCCTGCCTTGAAGTGTTTAAAATGGAACTGCTCAGCCCTGGTAAAACCATTCCAGTAAATGTAGTCCCAGTGTTTTGCAGAATGTGAGCCTCTATCAGTGGCTCGTGTCCCTGGTGTTTGTAGCTACAGAAGGCACTGTCACTAGGGCATCATCATTACTAAAACCTACATGTAGTTGCTTTACCCCCAAGCCTTTTCACAGCATGTGTGAGTTTCAGTATAAAAATCTAGGATGGATTCCCTGAAGGAACTGGAATTTCTGGGTGTTGCAAAGTCCTTATTAGGAAATTGGAAAGATACACTGATGAGTGTGCCTGTTTAAAATCAGATAGTATAAGAGTTCCCACCATTATTCTTGTTCTGGGAGGATTGTTTGTTAACTAAGTTAGTGTTTCAAATTAGAAAGAAAATGGAAAATAACAAGTAAGCAAATTATTTTCTTGAAGTTTAAGTATTTGCAGTATTTATAAAAATGATAATTGGGTAACTCCTCTTTGAACCAGTACAAATGTATCAGTAGATACTGGGATCAACTTTTCTATTTCTGCTTTCCTACTCCTTCAGTGAATCTGAATTTAACTCTTTTCTGCACACATCCTAGCAGCTTCATATTTATTTCAGTATTTTTTTCCCAGTATAGCCCTGCATAGAATTACAATCTAGTTTTGTTATCAGGAGAATGTAGCAATAACAGGCCCATATCATGTCATTTGCATGTGGTACCTCACCGTTTTGGGTCAATGAGAAGTCCTGTACATGAGTATGGGATGATCATGCTCACACTGCAACTGAGAACCTTAAATAACTTTATATTGAAGGCACTAAGACAGATTTGTGAAAATGCTGGTTGGAACTAAATGTTTGAATGTCCAAAATTAGAGTATGTTGTAACCAGTCTGACACAACTCTAGCAGAACAAAAGCCCTTGAACGGGCAATAAGTCTTGTTAAATTTCTCACAAAGTTCTTAAACTAACTTTTGGGGTTTTGTATCATTAGTTGTGAAATTCTGGAATAATGGTTAAATGGCCAAGGTTTAAGTTCCCAAGTTCGAGTCCCATTTTGGAGCCCATGGTAATTATTCCCTTACTCTCATTTCTATTGTAAGCCCGTGTGAGATATTAATGTTTTGGTGGATCTGATATGTTTACATCCTTCATGACTGTGGATTGTGGGATCTCTGCCGGGCTGTCAGCTCACTGCTTTATTGCAAACCAGTTAACAGCATGGAAGATGGAGAGTATCTACCTTAGCTAGTGGAGGCCAACAAGTCATGGGCAATGTTATCTTCAGTCTCTGTTTGCTATATGAGGCCTTCAAGGGCCTCCTTGAAGCATGGCCCAGGGAGCTTTGGAAAGCATCTCAGATGGAAATGCCAGGCAGTTGTTTTGCACTTGTTAGCAGCTTTTAACCAGAAGCTTTAATAACATCCCTGCAAAGTGTTGTTTAACAACTGGCTTCTTTGACAACCACGGCTCTGTTGGTAATGAGGGAGCTTATCTTCTGGAAGTGCTGCAAAGAAATCAAGGAAAGGGGGGGCCACAGGTAAATTGCTTTTGTTTAATAGAGGACTGGAACAGCAGATGGGTTAGCAGATGAGATTCCCTCTTACTTCTTCAGTGATTCTTTGGAGAGGATCTTGACTAACCATCTATCCAAAAAAGAGTCCATTCTTCTTTCCATAAGTTTTGCACGCTAGTGACAGAGATGAGTAAAGACAAACCGCCCATCCAGCTGTAGACTTTCTAACGCAGCCAGCAGGTTTCATGCAAAACAAATGCTGGAGAGAAAAAAGTGCTCTCCAGCAATTGTAATTAAGGGACGAGCACCAAATACCTGTAGCAATATGTCAGTATTTTGAAATAATGTTGCATCATGTTTTACCTGAAACTTCATTAATGATAGCATAGATGGCTTCTTTATCTTGCCAACATCTACCCTATTACTGGTTGAGACTAAGGGCCAGGCATGTGGAGTAATTCTGTTGAAATAGTTGTTTTTGTGTTTCATGCAACTGACAACCAAATCTGGCCTCTGGAATTTACAATCAGCCAACTAAATTAGCTTTGAGCTCACTGTGGGGTTTGTTCTCCTGTAACGCAACAAAGGCAAGCTGCTAAAGGCAGTAAAACTGCCTTACGGTCAGCTGAGTGTCCATCAGTACTGAAACATCTCCCATGCTCTAGTTCAGGGTCACATTTCACCTCTGTTTGTTGATCAGCATTGAAAGGAACTGAGACTTGGGGACAGGGGCCTTCATCTTGTCACATGTTGATTTGTGATCATGTGTGGCCTGTTTCTAAGCAGGTTGTAATATGGGAGGTAAAAATAATTAAGGAAAAGCCTGTTGTTGGTGGACTGAGCTTCTCCCTGTAGGACCCCTGCCTTCCATCAGGAAATGGGAAAAGGTTAAAAATGGTTGCTCCGTGTCCATATTACTTGTCTGGGAAGCTGCATTTGAATGCTGAGATTGAGGCCTTGCTCACGTTCAGTTGTCATGCGGGTGTTCTGGGTGACCGAATATCCACGAAATATCCACCTCTCCTAAGTAGATGAGAAGAGTGCCAAACCAGATGATGCTTCACTCCAGGGTGGTGACAACATCTGCTGTTTCATCTACAAATGCCTTACAGCTTCCAGAATGTTGAAAGAAACCAGGGGGAACTGATGCATCCTGGAAAATGCTGAGCAAGCACAGAAGCACGTTTTTATAGTTGCCAGAAAATGAAGAGTGCCAAAGCCCACTGAGAGGTTCCATGTCAGTGGCAGGAGCTCCGCTGGGTCTTACCAAGTCCTGTCTACTGTTTGGTTCCAGCTGCGGAAATCCTTCTGGTGGCATTAGCGTTGTTGATTCTAGTCCGCTCTTTCTTGGTGACATGCTTGGAGCTGGTCCCTAACCAGCCATGTTGCACCACTTCACTACCTGAGTCATGGATAGTTTAATGAAAATTCTGTAGGTGGCAAGCAGCCCATTGTTTAAAGAAGCAGTTTCCTCCCTCACTCAGCCACCTGAAACAAACTCATGTGAGACTTGATTTTATCAGCCCTCAGCTTTTCTTTTGTTAGCCAGTGTTGTGTTCTTGCTAAGTGTCTCACTGGGTTTTTCAGAAGAACTTGATCAGTGCAGATTGTGGGTCCAAGCTGGGATAAAAGAAGACTTCGTTTTCTCCACAACCTGACCACAGATAAAGGGAATGGAGAAAAACAAGACTGATGAGCAGTACTGGGTCTGCCCCTCTGGAGAGCAGATTGGGCACAAGAGAAGAAGTAAAATGCATTCCATTGGAGCAAAATGTGCCTTTTGCCTTTGGTTGTGATTTAAATATAATTAGGTTTATGTATTGTGCTTTTCTCATGAATTTTTGTTCACCTACGGTTTATGTCAAACTTGTGTCTTCCCCTGTCATCCCACACAAGCGCTCGGAAGCATTAAAATCCTCTCTCCTCTCTTCCTGCAGAGAATATTCATTTTGGCCCCTGCTAGCAGCTCCCCTTCCCTTTCTAACAGAGCCATTTCTACTTCTGTTGAGGCTGTTGTTGCCTTTGCTCTTACAACAGCCCCTTGCAACTCTGTCCTTGTGCTTGCATCCCCCCTCCCGTGCTGTCCTCAGTTAGACCTGTGGGGAGATAGTCTAAACTGAGCCAAACAATTCTTCTCTGCCCCTTTCCCCCAACCTACCTCATCTATGTCATATTCTTAAAACATTTAGGGCTTTCTTTTTCAGTATTTAAATGTATATAATTTAAACCACTTTCAATTTAACAAATTCTAATTGAAGTATCTCTTAAAAAGCTTTCATTCTCCTAATTTCTTTTTGGTCACCATTGTCTCTTGGGTTACCTCTGTGGAGTATTGCTTCAAGTTCTCTTGTCTACCTGTCCTCTTCTGGGTGTTCATGACTCCTTTTGGTGCTCCTTCTCAATTAAATGGTGCTTACAGTCGAGGAAAGACAGCTCGAGCTGTGCACTTGCTCACAAGCCCTTAGCTAGCCTCCTGAACCTTCACTGTGTTTGGAGCATCAAGTCCTGCAGGTCAGCGTGCTGCGTAGCCACAGAGGAGGTAAAGCTGTTTTCAGGATTCCATGTTTGCTTCCCGGAGGCAGAAGTGAAAGCTCAGATTTACATCACTTCTGTGATGACACAGTGATTAGAGGAGACGGACTGTACATATTGTGTCTCTAGTGTGACATTAATGACAGCACAGAAGTTCACTGTTTTTCTTGGGCAGATACATGATGTGTTTGCTAGACTGTCCACAAGTGCCCAGAATGTTGCCTTGTCAGAGAAGGTGGCTGTAGTTTGGACTTCGACTGTGACCTGACAATGTTCGGAGAGGGGCAGCAGTAATCAGGGTCTCTAGAGTTACTGTTACTGGCTGTCCTGTAGCTGTCCCTGTCAGGCACTGTCTCGCTCTGAAGAGGGACATGGGTTGTTAGCATTTATAAGCCTGCAGGTTCTTGGTCCTTTGTAGTTTTCTGGGAATCCAGGTTTGAAATCCAACCTGTGTGTTCTTTTAATGCTTAGCTTGTAACAACGAGAGTAGTAGTTGAAGTTGTGTTTGTGATTTACAGCTGTGCTTTTAGAATTTCAGATTAATACTACCAGCTATAATAAGCAAAATATTTTGCCCACACTGTACTCAATTAAATATTCTTATACTCTTTTTTTTATCAAGACCAAGTGTTTCCATTGGTGCCAAGTGCTCATGTTGCACCGATGCAAGTAGCTGTGCAGGAGCACATGTAGTAGAGTCAGATCAAGACATTATTAATATAATGTAATTTCACTGCCAGCAACACTCAGAGTACTGGACTGTGATGGCTTCAAACATTGTTGTGCTCTATCTTATCACCTCAGTGTTTTGGGAAACTTTTACATGTGTTCAGAAGTGTTCTTTTTTCCTGTAACTGGTAGCATGACAGTCTCCTCTACTTTGGTGCCTGCTAGCACCAAAGCTCCCTACCCCCAATAAACAATAAACTCTTTCTTCCTGATTCAAATATGTCATTTAGATCATTCCAAACACCCCTATGTGCTAAGGGTTATTCAACAAATACATATGCTACTTTATTCCCTCTGGTGTTCCTGATACTTTTGAGATCTTCCTGTATTATTATTCTCTCCTACTGAATGGAAGGAGTAATTTCCTTTTTAATTTTGGCTCTAAACCCCATTCAGATAATGATATTTCTGAGATATTTAAAGCCAAGCTATCCTAGCACCAAGTTTTGGGATAGCCATGCGGATACACTGCACAATACCTAACATATGCTTAGCTCGTGCATTTTAGCCATATGACAGTGCTCTTAGCCAAGTCAATTTTCTGTTCATTTTTTTAATTACCATTCTGTGAGACACTGTTTCATGCGTTGTACTAAATTTCCAAGTGTCTGTTCTCTGTTACAGTGCTGTTCTCATCTGTTAAATAGGCAATTTCTTTGGGTAACAACACTAGAAATAAAATGATTGGAGTTTGGCTAAAGCAGCAGGATTCTTGACAGCGGTGCGCCTTGGTTTGGCCCATATCTCACGAAGGGTGAATGAAACTACTTACACATCACACTTAATTCACAGTGCCTAGTGGTCTTGTGTGGAGTGGTCGTGGGGAAGAGGGAGTGCCCTTGCAAGGCACGGGAAAATGAATGTGTTGTCTCTACTGCAACCCACAGGCAGAGATGGTGGCTGCAGTCTGCTGGCACCCTCTGAAAGGGGTTGTGGTCTGCCTTGCTGCAGCCCCCTCCAGCCTTCTGCTGAGGGTTTCTACCACTTCGCTATGGCTGGGGACAATTCGCTTTTCTCAGCAGATCTGTGGCGGGTCAGCACGCCCAGCCCATACTGGAAATGTGAATTTTTACATCAGCCAACTGCACTGGCTGACCTTGTAGGCTCTTCCCTCCTTTCTCCCTGGACACGGATGAAGTCTCAACCTCCTTGCCCTGGCTTTGGTACGATGTCAGGCCAATGAGTGCAGGCTTGGTACTTGCACTGAAGCATGAACTTTTCTTTACATTTCCTGCTTTTTCCCTGCCCCAGCTTTGTCCGTGTCACTTTGGATGTATGAATTCAGTTCCTCTGAGGAAACCCTCCAGGAGCAGTGGCCATCAGGGTTCTTCAATGACTTTATTCCCATGTGCTACCAATAGGAATTTATATTATTCAGTATAAACTTACTTCTGTAAACACCAGACTTTCCTCTCCCGTTTATTAAACATCGTGGGATATGCTTCTGCTTTCTGTTAACCAGTGTCAGTGTTTTTTTGGCTTTCCCTCTTTTCCCCTGTGGAATTTAATTTGGCAAAATTTTGGGTGTTGAAGTAAGGGGTCTGGGAGGCTCTTGGCTAAGGGGATGTCAGGAGACACTTAGCTGGACTACCTCCATAGCAGTCACAAACTGGAGGAGATAAATCCGATATCTGAGTAGGTTTTATTGTCATAACTTTGCTTAATTTTCCTTTCTTTTGCTAAGAAAATGTCCATCTTCCTTTCTGAAACCTTGGGGTTTTTTTTCTCCACATACTTTTTTTTCTGTTGTTACTTGTTTTAGAGAAGTTTTATGATGCACCTCTCCACCGTTTCTGTTGTCTTGCCCGCTCCTTCTCAAAAACTGTTCTTAAAAATGCAAGGGAAAAACTCATCTCTCTCCTTCCTACTCCTTTAAGTAATCATTTCGTGTATTGCACAATGTTTTTAATTAAAAGCCTTATTTATAGGATTTTTATAATAGCCGTGGGTTCTCCCCACTCTGGGTGCACTAATCTAGCCCTGTTGTAAATTACAGTGCTTGCACATTAAAATAAATTACAGTGACACAGGGCTTTGGCAGCACTGCTGGAGGCTCTCCTGAGCCCACTGGGGTCTTCACTGCATGTTTAAAACATCTCTGCTATTTGCTGGGCTTCCAGGATATCTGGCAGGATCGCTGCATAAGGAGGAGCCCTCCTTCGGTGGTTTATGTGGAGGATGTTTTCTTAACGGGCTTTTGGAAGATGGGAGCAGTAATTATTCTGTAGTGTTTGATCATCCATATGCAAATATCTCTGGAAAGCAAGTTGGGGAAGAAGAAGGTGATACTGACGTTCAAGGAGATGGATCTCTCTTGTTTTCATGCTGACTAGCAGCTGCCTGTTGGAGAATGGAGGAGGATGGAGTGCCACCAAAGAAGAGGAGAGTGAGCCAGGATCCCTAGAACAGGCAAGTTGCAGTTAGGGCCATAGTTCATCTGGATGCTGAAACCACATTTCTGATGCAAGAGGCGAGATCCATGGGACTGTTCACATGCTTAAATAGCTCGCTTAATTTGGGTATAAATACCACCCTGGAGAAGCCTTGTAGGCTGAAAATACAACCTGTAAAGTACTGTCAGATCGGTGTGTCTGACACGGCCTTCCCCTCTCCCCACACCTACTTTAAAAAGGCATCTTCTGTAGCTTAGTGGTTCACGAAGGGCATTAATCAAAAAAATTACAACTGAATAAACACAATGATATAAAGGCTAATAGTTTCTCATGCTGGGAAGGTTTGTAGTGCTCAGGATAATATGCACAAACAGTATTTTACTAGCCTGATCCTTGCGGTGACTGCCGGTTCTGCCTGATTTTTTTGAAAAAGATCATCTAAAGTCATTACATTTGCAGGTTTTCCCCACCACCTGTTTTCATGTCTGTAAATATGTAAGACAGGAGGCTCGTTCTTTGTTCTGAAGGCACGTTAAGATCAATGCCCTTGAGCATGCACCCTCTTCTGACTGTCTAAAAATTTGTTAAAGGTATAGATCTTGATTACATTCTCTTAATCCACGCCGTTTCTTTTAACCCAGCTGTTAAAAGGAAGCGTACATGACAGTACATCACACAATATCTCAGCCTTTTCCTGACATTTCTGTGGAAGTAAATGAAAGGTGTAAATTAAAAAAAGCAAGTGTTTGTGTCTCACTTTAACCTTCTGTTATGTTAAATGGCTTTATTGAAGAGCGCGGCAGTGTTCTCAAAAACTTGGGAAAATCCACTGTGAGCCATGCAATTAGTTGCCTTGGGAGCTGAGTATGGAGTTCATGATGTTTGATGTGAAAATTACACGGACACATCTAATTGGGTGTATTTGCACCACACAGGATACCGAATAAAGAGGTGAACTCTTTTCCCCCATTCCTTGCTTGTTTTCTTCTTTAGTTGAAGTGTTTACCTTGAACTCTTCCCAGTCGAGATACTATTTATCTAAGCACGTGGATCAATCAGTGGGTGCATGTTCGTTCCCATGTGCAGATTTAGCAGAGCAGGGGAGAGAAGAGAGGCAGGGAGCGCACTATGAGCCTGGAAGGATGGGGGAAGATGAACTTCAAGCTACCTCATGCTTCCCATTATCATTCCTTAGTTGTGACTTGCAGTGCCTATCCCAGCCCTAGAGCTCTACTCTTTCTGCAGGAGTCAATGGCTAATTTAGAGAGTCCCCGGCACCGCAGGATCCATTACTCATAATTTCTTTCAGTGGTTAAGTTTTGCAACATAAATATATGAGGATGTTTTCTGCTGTGACAGTGGTCTCCAGTATTCATCATTCTCCGAGCCCTTTCTGATTTCTTGCTTTAATGTTTCTTGTTAATCGTCCTCAAAATAAAAAAAAATGTTCTGTAAATTAGCAGCTGATACCAGCTTGCATTGTGAATGCACATCTTGGGGTATCTTTCCTATATTAAGAGATCTGCTAACAAGCCCCAGAAACCCAGCACTCTTCTTTTCTCAGTATTAAACCTTATATCATCTGTTTGTGCATGTGGATGTAGCTATCTTCTCCCTTCTTCCCCCTTTAAATCTCCAGAAACTTGAATTATGTGTTGATCTTTAAACAATTTGGTTTCATTTTTCTTTGCTTGCAAATATAACTTGCCTGATGAATGCAGCTAAACTATGAGCGTATTTTAAATATTCCATGTTTTTGAACAGTAATAAAGACTTAAAGTAAAACATTTTCCAGTAATTTAGTACTCAGTTATTCAATTATTAGACCACAAAGGCATTCTGCAGTTTGATGTTATTAAGAAATATATTAGCAGAAAATACTCTATTATCATCTAATGCTAATAATCAGCTGGTAGGAATTAGAAGAGAAGATGTGTAATTGGAATTCTTGTGGCTAATAAGATGTGAATTATAAAGATGTTTCCAGGAGAGAAATCTAGGTACTATTATAAGAAACTGCTATTTGCATTTTAAAACATTAGTAGGCACAGTGATGAGATCAGATTGATTTGCTTAAAATATCAATGAGGCACAATAATGGAGATTACTGAATAGCACTTTGATCCTGGAGCAACATCGCTGTCTTGCACCTTTCTTCCATTATTTGCCGTTCTGCCGTGGGATGCCTTTTCCTGACCTCTGCCATAGCTTGTTTTTAAAACGTTCATGTAGCAGGGAAATACATCCTGAAATGATAATTCAGGCCACCGGTTTTCTAACGGGTACCCTTCTCCAGGCGTTGGCTGACATGACGTACCAGAGAGCAGCATGCAGCTAGTCTCTCCTTTCTACAAAAAGAGATCGATGTCACAAGTGTTTAATGACATGGAGAACTTCTCAAGCACAACTTTTTGTAGATTAGAACCCAGATATGTCTGTCTCTACGTGTGTCTGTGTGGGGTGCCACCAGTGGGGAGTGTCTTTTCCTGAGACACTTGCAAATAGATTACACCCTAAAATTGTGGCCTTTGATTACCTTTTTACTGCTGGGTTCTGCATAGCTGTGTCGTTAATGGTTGTAAAATTATCCACCCACAGGATTTTGTCTTTGACCTCTGCATCAGTGAATTCAACAGGTTGATTGCTTGCCGTTTACAGTAAGGGGAAGGAGAGATATGGGTTTGTCCTTTCTTACAGGGCACCTCCCTGTTTCCAGCCTAAATTTGACCTTTAGAAACCTAGTCATACTCAAACTTGGTAAATGTGATTTTCTTCTGGAAGCTGAGTGTCTTCAAATGAGGCCAAATAGAGAAGGCTGTGAGAAGGTAATGTTTAATAAGGCAGTCTTGCTTTCCTAGGACGCACTGGCTCTGCAAAACTCAGAAACATTCTCCTAAATTCTGAAATTGTTTTTAATCTGTTGCTTTTGGCAAGGACTGGGACCTTTGGGTTGGGGAGTTTGCTGGAGAGAGCAGGCAGTATTAGAAGTGGTTTCTTTGAGTGTTATGAGCTCCCTGTAGAGGTGGTTGGAAGTTCACCGCACAAGGAACCACATGGATGCAGCATGGTAGTGCAGGAGAAGTAAAGGCAGGGCCGAGGTAAGGTTTGGTGACTGGTGGAAAAGAACAATGGTGAGAACCAAGAGAAGAGCATTGCCCAGGTGGGAATGGAGGTAAGGATGTCCTGAGAGCACATAGGAAGCTTGCCAGGTCCCTCCTGCGTGCCCACAGGAGATGGTTTAAAATGCTGGAAACTGCCACAGATCTGCTGTAGGCAAAAAAGGAAAGTCAAGTGAGAAGACGGGAGGCGAGCAGAGGAGCAACCTCCATATTTGTGCAGTTTGCAAGGTTTTCTGGGACTTGGTAATGTCTTGAGAACCCAGGCAAACAAGCAGTGATTAATTTTTCTGCAACTGAAAGTGTATATCTTGATTATCACCTCTTATTTAATTATCAGATACTTAGTTTTAGTTGCATAGTTATCTCAGATGCTAGGAAGCAATCTAACTGGAGGATGCTGTAGCTTCACAAGCATTTAAACTAGCCCAGCCAGCAGTGCTGTTGGAAGAGTTAACTCTTGTCCTCTGCCTTGTGCTTGAGGATATGTGAACCAAATTGGAGAACTGGGCTGTTAAAACACATTCCTCTCACCCCTACAGCAGAAAACTGAACCCTATTTCTCCACTCTCCAGGTCACCATAAAGGAGATCAGATGCTTTTGCTGGTGTAAACAGGGGGACACAGGAATAAGTGGGAAAGGTGGGACTAGGATGTTATTTTTGGCTTATAATGGTATTAAATGGGAGAAACAATCTAGCTTTTTTCTTTTGTCATGGTATATAATGTTTGCATTTTAAGAGGCTGCAGTGTTTGCCAGTATAAGGGGAACTGAACAGTGCTCCCTGCTTTCAAAAGCAGATCCTTTCTAGACAGTTTTGACAACATTTTTCCAAAGGCACATGAACTTTTAAAAGGAGATGTATCTGAGTCTACTGGACAGTGTACTTGGTATTTTTGAACCTGTGGGGAAACCTGTAATCTTTCCCTTCTGCTTGGAAAGAAGAAATCTTCTGTGAACCAGACCCTGCTGAAAACTCATGCAGAAGTATAGCAAAGCGTTTCAGATCACTACTCATGTCCTTAAGAGACAAAACTGATGGAAGAAGAAGAAGGGATTGTACTCATGCATCGAAGGAAAGGTATGAGGACATGCATTAGAAAAGTGGTGTAATGAGAGAAGGATGGTCACTGTCATGGCAAGGGCTGTTGTTTCATCAAGATGTGCCAGAATATGTATTTCTGATTTGTCAGTGTTAGCTTTTTTTTAAAAAAAAAGTAAAAAGGCAGCAGGGCTGTTTTAAACAAATGCACATTTCTGCAGAAGGAATAGGAGATTTCTTAAGAAATGTGGTGAGTTAACTCCAGTCCCCTTCAGAGGCTTCCCTTGCTGTGTCTTCCTCCTCTGTCTTCCCCTGCCTTGCCTCCCTCCTCCTAGGGAGAAAATTGAGATACTTTTGCCAAGAAGTAAAAGAACACTTTTCACTTACAGGACCAGGGGAACAATTTTCTCTCCCCTCCAGCACCCCTGGCTACAGTGTTCTGGGTGCAGAATTTTGATTGTTGTTCCCCCCCTACGTTGTTGTTTTTTGTTTTGCAATAATAATTCTTTTTAATACATTTTTAATAAACATGATTCGTTTGAGGAGATCATGAAATGATGCTGCAGACAGCAGACAGAATGCCTTGTCCTAAAACACTTCCTCTTGTCATGTAGATAGTTTTATCAGATAAAAGAAACGTTGCTTTCGGCATTGTGTATTTTATTGTTGCATACATGTGCATACACACCCATGCACAGTAATGCCTGTTCTAGCCAGGACAATGGGAATGTAGCAGCATTGAAATAAAAACCCAATAGTGTGTCTTTTTAACTCTTTTTTTTTGACTGAAGTCTTATATGCAGATCTTTTTTTCTGTGCAGCATAATATTCTATTTGAAGTGGAACTTAGCTCTTAGTTAACACTGCAAGTGATAAGTTGTCTAAAGCCCTGTTTAGACAGACAGAGCTTATTTGGCATCTGCATTAAGCTGTTTGACAAAATGTTTCGAATGTAATTAGTTCACATCAAAGGTATATCACCTTCGGTGGTGGGTAAGATGGATGAGAACTAAAGATACTGAGATCAGCGTGACCTGACTGAAGGACTTTCAATTTAAGGTTTTACTGTTTATTACAGTTAATGTTAAAAAAAAAAGGAGGGGGGGGAAACTCTAGCACAGAATTTTTCTAATTTCTTTTCTTTAATATTTTTCAAAGCTCTTCCAGTGTCTCAATTGTATAATCTCTTCACTAGTCATGCTCCTCTCATACCTCAGGACAACACACTGGCCTCCAAGAAATCATAAATGATTTCTTTTCTAGATTTTAAAATTATTATTAGTTTCTAGAAATTTTTTAGATTTTCTAGAAATTTTTCTAGATTTTCTAAAAATCTAGTTGGAACTGGATGATCTTTAAGGTCCCTTCCAACCCAAACCATTCTATGATTCTGTGATTAAATACAATTTTTTAGTTTGGCAAAACAGATTTACAGAAATACATTGTATTTAAAGCTTTATTTTAAACTATATTTCTGAGAATATGTTCATAAAAATGCTGCAATTATGCATTTCCATAAACTGTTCTTAGTGACATTTTGGATCCGTATTTGCCCAATTTACACTTGTCCATTTTCATTTCCTTTTTGCCTTGTACTGTCAGGTCTGTGAAAATCAGCTTGAGGTCTGAAAGCTTAAGCTGAATGCTTCCTCATTCTTGCATCAGTATCTCTAAACACTACAACGAGGGTGGCAAAGGAGGGAAATACGAAAATACCTGTTTGGATGTATTTTTTCCTTTATAATTTCCCCACGTTACTACTGTTACTTTAGTGCTTTTGTGCATATTTTATATCTAATTCTACTCAGGGCTACATCTGTATCAACAGCGATAGTGAAATAAGAAGTATTTCCTACTCTACCGGCCAGTAATCAACACTTGTGTTTAATAACATGGGAATTAGAGAAGGATTGCTTCCTGAACTTGCTTTCTGTAGTGAAGTGGCTGTGGTGGTATCAGCAAGAGTTAAACACTTTGAGCATGTAGGCCAGGTTTTTCAAAAGGACAAGTGATGCTGGACAACTGATTTGGGAAGCTTGGTAGAAAAGAAGTGTTCAGCACTTTCTGAAGATAAACTGTATTTAATCCCAGTGTACATTTATGAATTGCCCAGAGTTAATAAAGTGCCAAGCATCAGCTGAGGTGCAAGAGCTCAGCTGGTTCTTGGTAACTCCTGAGCTGCAATCATTTCAATTGTGTATGTAAGCCCTTTATTTTAAGGTTAGCACTTCAAAGTACTTATTATGGCCATCTTGGTGTGAAGATGCTCCAAATAAGTTGTTAAGTACACATAATAGGAAACCTATGTGTTGAAAAAGACAAGAGTTGTTATGTCAGTTCTTTTTCTGGATCATACTGCTCTCTTAAAAGCATAATGATTCACGGAAGATGGGAGAGGACTTCGCCAGAGCTCCATGTAGCATTTGGCATTTTTCCTGAGCAAGAAGTTTCTTTATGTGGTTTACTATGTATAATAAACACTTAATTAGTATGATTTGGGGACTGATAAGTTAAATGGTGAGGAACAAGTGGTAGCAAAGGTGTATTTATGCTGTTCAAAAGAAAATAAAAGCACCTCTGCTGCTACTGAGAGGTGGTCTTCCCCTCATTTCTGTAAAATTAGCGTCTGTTTTAGCATGACTCCAACTGTATTGATCCTACTGTAGGTCATTCGTAAAACCAACAGCATTTTGGAAACATGCAGTATTTAAAATCTAAAATACTTGTTGCATGCAGAAATGATGGATTATCAAGTTTTGGTATCTTAGGTTCTTTTGGTTATCTAGTAAATGATAAAATGCTTTGGTTTTCTAACTTCTAATGAACTTGGAGATGCTGGATTTTGAAACCTCTCCCTAGCTGATGAATGGGATTTTTGCCAAATCAGAACCTGAAAAATATACATGAATGTATTTGTGGGTTTTTATAAAAAATAATAATTTTAAAAAACGTTAGTAGCACATTGGGTTTGGGATAGAAGCTATTTAAAGCTTGTGAGAGACTCAGAAACTTTGAGAGGGAATGTGACGACACAGGTGGGATAGACAAGTAACTGAGGGCTCACATCAGCCTCAGCAGGCGCACTGTGTGCTGTGGGCACACGTGCTTTGCCTGGCTCCATATATGCTTACGGTTATGTCTGCAGGATTATAAATCTGTCCATTATAGGATAGGTATATCCATTTGTACATAAAAGATAATACAGCTAATGCTGAATTGAAGATTAAGCCCATTTGGGTTTGTTCTTCTTTTCCTTTCACAGCCACACATGCACTCTCCTGTCTTTGAAATCTTGCCCCAAGCTCCTCCTACATAATTTTCTGTAGAAACTGGGAACACAAATAAATGCCCATTTTAATCCCCTTCTTACCAGGTAAGTGAGAGAAACAATGGGAGGTTTTACAGCCAGCCCTTCGCCTCTGTGGGTAGGAAATGAGTCATTACCATGATGAGGGACCTCAGCCATAAATTCACGCTAATCTCTCGTTGTCAGTCTCCCCAGCATGGTTAGTGACTCAGCATTATGTTTGCAAACGGGGAACAGGCCCTTGGTGGCCTGTCAGATGCTGAATTGCTCCTCTCCTTGTTCAAAGGTCTTTGGGTGGATGGAAGGGATGGGTTTCCTTCCTAAAGGGTGCAGCCCCCACCTGACCCCATTCCTGGTCCCACCATCCACGTCCCCAGCACGTGTGCTGCTGCTTCAGCTTGCCACGGAGACCCACCATTGCCAAGGTCACTTCTCAGTGTGAGCAGCCAAGTGCAGACATGTTGCTGAGCCTTCCGATTTTGATGACACCCACCTGATGACATGCAAGCAGATAGTGCTACTGTCTTCTCCTCTTTGGGGACATTCTTTTTCAGCTGCCTTTCTTCTCTTGTGAATATCTGCCTCTATTCTGCAGAAAAGGTTAAATAAAAAAGTTCTTGTAAGTGTCGAGGAAGGGAGATGTTTCAGAAGTTTCCCTCCACCCATATATACATACATAAAAATAGATAAATGCTATACATATACACAGACATATCTGCATATGTGTGTGTATATATATGTATATGTGTACCTTTCCATGCTAATGTTCTGCAGTCTGTCTGGTGAGGATTTGAAAGGCGGCATACCCACTGAGAGTGAGTTGGCGTTGAATCCTGGACAGCATTTCTCTGTACATCAGCTCAAGCCCATAATTCGTGGAGGGAATTATGGTGGTGATTCACTGAGCCGTGTTATTTTTTGTGTGTGAACATTACGAATTTCTAGGCTTGAACTCCCATGCAGCAGCAGCACCCATTAAGAATTAATGCTGCCTCTTCATTTGTGAACTTTTGCTCCAAACTTGCCATCCTTAGAAGAGATCCATGTCTGCATGGATGGAGAGGAGCGTTGTGTGACTGTAAAGGTGCCTGGAATTTATGGTATCTCAGCTCTTGCCTGAAACAGCAGCGGTGTTCAGAGTCCCACCTTGAGATTTCCAGAGCGAGAGAGCTAATGCCTCCTAACCCTCTTATGAGTCTAAACATGACTTCTGCTGACAGGGAATGAGCATCCCATAGCTTTGAGTCTAGTCGTCAACATTTTGTCTATGTTGACTGGGAAGGGACTGGTTTTGCCATAAATTAGCAAGACGGTAACATAAGAATGCCTGTCCTTGCCATCTGTAACAAAGCAAAATAAAATATTCAGAACTCTCAGTTCTGCTTACAGTGCCGAGGCAAGTCACATGCAGTCAGCTGGTGTGTCTCCTGTTTATTTCCATGCGGAATAAAAAATAGTTTATAAATTGTAACTTCTCCACATTCTGGCTACTAGGTCTAAACACAAGTATGTCAGCCTTTTTCTCCAAATAGCAATCTCCTAGGATGTGAAACATTGTTAATTTATCTTAAATAATTCAATAGAATGTCAATATTCCACAACTCCCTCTACTTAGACTGACAGGTCTGTTCAAATTAGTAGCCCTGAAGAATAAAGAATATTCAGGACATGCTTTTATCTTGGGAAAGACAGAACTCAGTGCAGCTGCATAAGTTTTTAAAGTAGCAGTGTGAACACCAGCCTGCTACCTGGATGACAAGTAATCCAAGCACAAATGTTGTCGCTTTTAGAAAATAAGTGGTATATACATTTTGTATCCAATTAGTAATCACCGAGTTCTCTGGATGTGCATTGTATTCTATATTTTACATATGCATGCAGGTTATCCAACATAATGGGCAAGTGAATTCTGTGAAATGCTGGTTTGTAATTGCATGTTAATTTATTCTATCAAAAAGAAAAAGTTTTTTTAAAGATCGATCATGTGATGAGTTGAGGCAGCCAGACTTGTTGCTCAGTGTATTTTCTCTGACAAGCTGGAGGTCTGTTAATTGGTAAAAATAGCCCTGACACCATGCTCTGAGCTGCCGGGGAAGATCTAGTGTTGTTCCCTTTTCCAGGTTGTGATCACCATAATTAGAGCAACAATCATAGAAGTTAAAGTGGGGTAAGACACTCTCCATTTTTCTTTTCATTATTCTGACAAAACAGAATTCCTTACTGTGGTGTATTTTTATCTGTATTATCAAATCTATTTTTACTTTTCTGAAGAAATAGAGGTAAGGTTGGAAAACGATTGTGGATTAAGGATATTTTCTTGATACTTTAAACTTTTTGCTTAAATCAGGTATTGTGATCTCCTGTAACCCCTCCCCGTTCAGGTGCTCCCATCCTTTTGGTATTTGCAAGGATGAATTGATTAATTTGGGTGCAGGAAGGAGGCAAGGCAGGGCTGCCCTTTGTTTAACCCAGTGGTGCCAGCTAGTCTGGGTCAGAAGCATGACTAAACTCCAGCTGAGACATTTCTGTGGCTGATCAAGATGTTAGGGCAACACCCAGAAAAATAGCCAGGCTAGCTTGGCAGTGTTGTCTTAAGACTTAAAGTGCACATGCTGTTTTCATCTCAAACATGTAACACGCCTGCTCTGCAGTGGGGAGTCAGGCTGAAGGACCCTCCTCCTCCTCCTCCTTAGCCTTGTAAAGCCTTCCTGCCAACACACCAGTGTGCTTAGCATGGCAGGAGGATTTGTCCTCGGTGCCTGGGAAGGTGGCAGGGGAAGTGGCCGTACAGGAGCACGCGTAGCCCTTCCCTTCCTAGAAGATCCCGTGTGGGCACCCACGTGTTTTTCATCTTCCTTGCAGAAGCCTAGGTCAGGTTAGAGTGATTGTCTGGTACCGGGGTGCAGTAACTAGGGAATAACTTAATATGCAGTTTCTCTTGCTTGGCCAATATGTGTAAGCCTAGAGTAACTCATTGCTGAAGATAAACCCAGAGTGTCAGAAAAGAGAGTCCCAGACGCCCCTATATACTGTCCTCTCCGGGCTGTTGGGAAGGACCTCGTGGCTTGCTTGTATAGTCTGCTCAGCTCTCGGTACTTTGGGGCGTTCTGGTTTGGACTTTCTGGAAAGGAAGGAGGCAATAGATGTGCTGCTGTTACAGTTCTAATTATAACCATATTCACCTTTGTTACTCGTGTCTTTTCCTTCGGATACGCTGAGATGCCCTGTCTGGGAGGGGGTCCTTAGCCAGCCAGCAGCTTTTGGGTCAGGATGAGCAGGCAGACTGCAATGGGTGATGCTGTAGTGGGACTCTTCAGATAACTGGAAGAAGGCTCACATTCCCAGGCCCTGGTCCTCATGGAGGACTTCAGCCACCCCAGAGTTTGCTGGAGAGGCAACTCAGCAGGGACAAACAGTTCAAGTGGTTTCTGGAGTGCATCAATGACAACCTTCTGACAGAGGTTATTGAAAAGGTGACAAAGGGAGAGACTGCGCTGGACCTCATACTTTCAAACAAGGAAGGGCTGGATTGGGATGGGAAGGCTGGGCAGCTGTGACTGCGGTGACCATGAGATGGTGGAGTTCAGGATCCTGGGAGGAGGGCTAAAAGCAAGATCACAGTCTTCAGTAGAGCAGACTTTGGCCTGTTATGGGTTCTGTCTGGAAGAATTCTGTGGGCTACAATCCCAAAGAGAAAGAGGTGTCCAGGAAGAGCTGGTTCATTTTCAAAAAATCTCCTTCTCCAAGCTCGAAACTGGTCCATCCCAACAAGCAAGAAGTCAAGCAAAGGTGGCAGGAGGCCTGTATAGATAAACAAAGAGCTGCTGACTAAACTCAAACATAGAAAGGAAGAATATAAGCAGAGGAAGCAGAGACAAGTGACCCAGGAGGAGTATAAAGAGGCACTGTCCAAGCATGCAGGGATGGGATTAGCAAAACTAAAACCAATCTGGAGTTGAATCTGATGAGCGATATGAAGGGTGACAATAAAGGCCTTCTACAGGTACATCATGAGCAGAAGGAAGACTAGGGAAAATGCAGGCCTGCTGCTGAGACAAGTGGGGGACATGGTGACAAAGAACATGGAAGAGGCCAAACTATTCAGTGCCTTCTTTGCCTCTGTCTTTAGTGGTTAGATTTGACTTTAGACTTCTGAGACCAGTGAGAATGTCCAGAGCAAGGAAGACACCTTGGTGGAAGAGAACCAGGTTAGAGAACGTGGCACCTGATGGGATGCATCCATGAGTGCTGAGGAAACTTGTCATTGTGAGGTGATACTTGATAATCTTTGAAAGGCTATGGCAATTGGGTGAGGTTCCTGAGGACTGGAAGAAAGCAAGTGTCATTCTTGTCTTCCAGAAAGGGAAGGAGGAAGATATGGGGATTATGGACTATTCAGCCTCACCTCAGTCCCTGGGAAGGCAATGGAGCAACTAATACTAGAAACCATTTCTAAGCACATTAAAGACAAGAATATGACTGTGAGTAGTCAGCATACATTTATGGAGGGTAAATCACACTTAACCAACCTGTTGGTCTTCTGTGATAAGTTGACTGGCTTAGTTGATAAGGGGAGAGCAGTGGATGTTCTTTCTCCTAACCTTGGTAAGGTTTTTGACACTGTCTCCCATAACATCCTCACCGGCAAACTGATGAAGCATGGACTAGATAAGAGGGGAGCAAAGTGGAGAGAGACTCACTGAACTGCTGGGTTCAGAGGGCTGTGATCAGTGGCACAAAGTCCAGCTAGAGGCTGGTCACTAGTGAGGAATCCCAGGGGCCAATCATTGCACCTCCAGTAGGCTTGGAGATGACACAAAACTGGGAGGAGTGGCTGGTACACCAGATGAGTGTACTGCCATTCAGAGGGACCTCGGCAGGCTAGAGAAGTGGACCAACAGGGATGTCATGAAGTTCAAGAAAAATAAATGTGAAGTTCTGCGTCTGAGGACAATACCATACACCAGCATAGGCTGGTGCTGTGATGGTGAAAAAGGCCAATGGTATTGTCCTGGTTTTTGGTTGGATAGGGTATCTTGGGCTCTTAGGCAAATCAGATCAAGGGAGGTGTACAAGAGAGGCATGGACTTAATGAAGTGAGTCCGACAAAAGGCCATGAAGATGATTAAGGAGCTGGAGCATCTTCTGTGTGAAGGAAGGTTGAGAAAGCTGGGACCGTTCAGCCTGGAGAAGAGAGGGTCCAGAGGGATCTGATCAACGTGTATAAATGCCTGATGGGGGAAGTAAAAAAAGATGGAGCTAGGATCTTTTCAGTGATGTCTCGTGGCAGGGCAGGAGGTAGTGGGACAGTGGACAGAGACTGGAATACAGGAAATTCTGTTTAAATATAAGAAGGAATTTTTTTTTCTTTTTTCTGTAAGTGTGATCAGATACTGGAACCGGTTGTCCAGAGTGATCATCGCATCTCCATCCTTGGAAATATCAAAACCTGACTGGACACAGCACTGAGCAACTTGCTGTAGCTGACCCTGCTCTAAGCAGGGCAGTTGGACCAGACCAGAGGTTCCTCCAACCTCAATTATTCTGTGATGCTCCAATCTTGCTAGCCCTTTGAACATGTAATTGTGGATCTTGTGATGGTCAATACTAAGACAATGGTCATGTCCCCCTTCAAACTAATAGTCCTAATTTGTGTGTGCTTACAACTAACTATTATATTAAGCTGCAGTACAGCTGACCCCCTGAGAAGTGGTAACTGCAGTGTTTGTTGAAGAATGCATACTGGTTGGCTCTACACCCCTTTCTTCCGAGCTTGGAGAAAAAAAAGGGAGCTACTGGTTTATTTATCTTGACTTAATATCTTCCTGTATTTTGTTGACCTTAACTCTCTATTTTTCTAATGAAGCTTGAAGATGCTCATGAGCTGGATTTATTAATGCTTTCTTTTGTCGTGAAATGATTTACTTTTGTTTAGCCCTTATCTCTTGCCCTTTGGAGTTCACATGTATTCCTAAGGAGGAACAATGAATGGATGTTTCCTGCTCTAGGTGTGTGAAAGCCTTTCTCAAAAATTTAAGTTTGGGCATGTGAAGCTGTTAACCCAGCATATATCCTCTCTTACCTAGCAAAGGTATTTTTGGTAGGTTTTGACAAATTTAAGGAGTTCAGGCACTACCCTAGATTTACTAGAATAGCTGTGTATTTCTGCCTCAACAGCCCATGAGCTGGTGATGAAATTTCCTAACTTCTCATTGCTCAAAGGAGTTGTTTCTTGAGATCCTGTTACAGATTTTTGAGATCTTCTTTTTTCTTACCTAATTGTTCAGTCCTATTAATATTAAAAATTGAATCCAGTTATTATTTGATTTCTTTCCTAGTTGAGATTCAGCTCCTAGGGATGCTGTTCCAAAATGTAGTCCTTCTGTAGGAAGGTAAGGAAATGTCCTTTCTGTAGGAAAGTAGGGAATGTCTTGTCATTTTGATGAACTGATGTTGGTAAAAAATGGCTCAAATCTAGCAATGCCACAGATCTACTTTTTAACCTGGTACCTTCTTTAATATTCTGACTTTGATTTCAGTGCTGTAGTGTTCATACAGTCCAGAAACCTCTGGAGGATTCGGGGACCAGACTAGGTTATTTGCCTACCTAAGAGTTGGTTTGGAAAACTTGCTGTTAGTGAAAGGTGTTCATATATGAGGAATTTCCAGAAGAGGCTCTTCTCTGGGAATACACAGAATGGTGGGACAACATGTAACAGCCCCTGCATCATTTCTGGAGTGGCCTTCTCTTTTAATCCATAATATTGGAAGATGATCGTAGACATTCCCACTGTTATCAATTTAACCTCCTATGCTGGATCAAGATTATAATGTGACTTCCTCTGCCTGCATTTTGTATGTGTCGCTGTTGAGTATATTTAGCCCTTAATCAAAATCGGTGGAAGAACATTACATGTAGGATTTGGGTGGGAGGTGCTCTTGTCTGGTGTGACAGTGGAGGTCATTCTGTGCGTCACAGAATAATTTCCTTTGGAAGAAACCTCTGGAGGTCATCTGGCCCAACGCCCCACACTCATGGTTATGCTTTTAAAAGTGCTCACTTTCACTTGGGGAGGGAATTGCTGGCTTGAAGCCGACATGCACAGACCCACTGATAGCTTTAGCAAGGAGTGAACCCACTGAGATGGGGGGTACAGTAATTTCTTTGGGGCTTGGACCTGGTCCACCTGTAGCTGTTTATGAGAGTGAGACTGTTCTAACAGGAGTGAGGATGAAGCTTATTTCACACTGGCTTCTCAAGAGCTTTCAGAAGGTGGTGACTTCATGACTGCGGCTGATAAACAAACTTGGCTTTTATAAAAATAGACTGATGGTCTGGCAGGAATTCCAGCCTGTCCGAATGGGTCCACTCCTGCCAAGCAGCGCAGCCGCTGCTGCGTGAAGAGGGTGTGCCCCTTCTGCTCCCTCCCAGCCTTCACATTTCCCTGCTCCTTCCCAATCAGATGGTAAATACGTCTGTGCACATAGCATTAAGGTTGGTAAATCAGTTGTGCAAATACTGCCAAGTAAGTAAATACAGTAGAAAATGGAACATTCACTTCCTTTTTGTTTAGTTATTGATACAGATTTAAAGGCAAGTCACCCTAAGTAATTGTGTTTAGGTCATTAAACATGGTTTAATAATGACAATAACAGGGTGTGTCCTGAGACAGGAGGCAAAACAGTGCACATATAATTGCCTAAGAGCAGGTTATTTCTGATAACAAACCTGTCTCGTTGGGATTAGTTCTGAGGAGGGCAGCTTGATGTCAACACCCCCTTTTGGACGTACCCCAAATATTCTTATTGTCCTGCTGCTTATAATTTGAGCCCACTAAAATGTAAAGACCTTTTCAGCACTATCTCTGTTTACCAAGTTCAACATTGAATAAAATGTGTCTTGGCATAATGATCTTGGGTTATGTGCAATGTATGACCAGAAAAAGTAAGATTCCCTAAACCATAGGGTATAAAATTCCTATCCATATTACATGGGTTATTTTCCAGTCTAAGCCAGCAGTGAATATTCTTCTTTCTGCATGTTGGATCAAGATTACTGTTGGATGAAAAACATGTGCAAAGTTGTAGTGGTAAGCAAGCGAATCTTTCAAGGCTAATTAAAAAAAAAATATGGCTGTTTTCTAAACTTCTCAGGGATTTTTAATCTTTGAAACCAGTCTCTGCAGAGATGGATTAGTGAGAAGAGAACAGATGAAGCAATCAAAGGTGCCAGATAAATGCAATTTATCATGTTTCCACAATTTATCGCCTAATTATCCTCCTCATTGTGTGTGTATGCATCTATACATGTATATTTATATAATGTTATGAGTATTAAATGTGTTTATGGAAAGATACCGCTGCTCCTGGGTTTTCCACTGCGTGTTCTATAAACTGCTGGAGGTGGCATGCTTTTTTTTTTCTAAATACATGTAGTATGTGAAATCTCACCAGACATAGCTAAACCAGAGTGCATTGCTGACATGCCGGCCATTCTATAGGAGACATGACCTATATGGAATTAACAGATCCAATCCAAGTCTCTTAAATTAATGTAATGAGATCTCATGAACCTGATAAAATGTGTGATTCTTTTAAATTATAAAGTAGTTTTTAAATACAGCCTATCATTTCCGGAGCATGAATTGTTGCGTGAGGGCAATTCTTTCCTGTCAAGTTTTTATTACTAGTTTTGTTGCTGAACAGTTTAAGACTATAATCCACCTCCTCAGCTGTGTGGCTTTCCTGGTTGAGATGGTTCTTTATAAGCCAGGATACAAAGTTCAGCTCTTAGTGGGCCCAGTCCTAATCCTTTAGTCATACAATGACTTTTCCATTCCTCAGGTCCAGTAATATAACTATGACCTCACTTCTACACAGTGCTTCAACAACTTGTTTTTCCGTGTTGGACTGTGGTTTACAGGTTTCAAGAGGACCTTTCATAAATTTTTTAATCTTTGCAGACAAATAACCTAGTAAGGCGCTGCATTTCTGTTGAATTAAAAAGCAATGTATGAGTCTTAAGATTTTTTTCTTCCCCCCTTTATCCCATTTTTGTGTTTGTTCTGTGTAAAGGTCTGATGTACCTTGAGGCATGCGGTCATTTCATGACTAGATGATCTTTCAAGGTCCCTTCCAATCCCTAACATTTCTACCCAAGGCCTATGTAAAATTTCATTTTTGGAAGAGTAGGGGCAAAGTTGTTTCCACATGGAAACAATCTGTTGTGGCTTGCTTTTAATCTTCATGGAGTAGTCAAATAAGATTGGAAGAGTGCATCTCATGGAGTGTCTAAGAATGGTTCAGTGAGGATGGGGCTTGTGGTGTGCACCTTGGAGGAGGTCCACCCTAGCTGTGGTGGGCAGTGGCATATAGCCCGAGGAGATGCATCACATCTGGCTCTTTGAAATGAGCGTAAGAGCTGTGCCTTGTCTCAAAGGGGTGAGATGCATTTATGAAAAGTGTTACGTGCTCATATTGTACTAAACCAGAAGGTTTTAGTGAGCTCAGTATTATTTTCAGTTTCCGGCAAAGGACAACAGGGCATTTAGTTCACTCCAGATTTATTTTTCCCTTTGAAAAGTCCAAGTTCTGATTATTCTTTCACTGTATTTAATTTTAACCCTAGAATAATTATTCTAAAGAGTAGAGAGAGGGAGGGATGAGAGGAGGTGTCAGTGGCATCTCAGCATCTTCATCCCACTTACCAATCTCCAGCCACCTTCTGCCTGACAGGCTCTTCACTCAGCCCCTCAGGTCCAGGCTCTGGCGTCAGTCTTTCACCTCTTAGGAAAACAGAGTTGGCAGGGAGATAATGTTGGATTTAACATGATATACAGGATTGGGGTCAAGGGTGATCACGAGGGCCTTCAATCAGTAGCCGTTCGTTTGAGCGTGTCATCACTGCCGGTGGTTTTCAGATCAGGCTTGTGCTTACGACAAGCTGAAGTGACAGGTGAGAAACCTGCTTTTCACAGCAGGCAGGAAAAAGCTGCTGGGTACTCGCAGCCAGGGAAGGACAAATATGGCTTGAAAAAAGGTGAATTGGTCAGTGGCCTTTGCCCGCTGGGAGAAGGAGAGCGGACGTCGCACTTCCCTTCATCCCAATGAACATGGCACTGTTTGTGGAAGTGGCTGGGGTGACTCCTCTTATTCTTTTTGAAGTTGCATTTCCAGCCTAGAAGAAGATGAGAAACCCGGCAGTGATGATGACGAGCAGTAGTACAGCCAGACCAGGCAGTGCAGCATGAGCCCAGAGCTCGGTCCAGCCCCAAAGTGCGGCGTTGGAGTGGAGGTCCCTGGCCAGTGCATGGGCGTGTGGCACATGGCTCTGTGCTCAGACAGCGATGTGTCCCCAGGGCTTGTGAAAACCCCAGCGCCACCCCAGAGACAGACAGATGTGAAATGATAGAAATAAAACAACTTTTCTCCCTTGTCCAACTCTTTTTAGTTGAGAAAGTGTAAGGTTCATAAGGACTTGTTGCTGCCCAGAGCAGGGAATAGGAGCCCTGGATGTGAAGGTGGAAGAGGGTTTAAAGACACGGCTCTTTCTCCTCCTTCCCCACTCTAAAACAGCATGAGAGTGATGTTCTCCCTGCTGTCCCTCCCAGAGGAGCGTGTGTGGTGGACCCCAGCGCAGACCCGCTGCCATCAGTGCTTCTAGGCCTGCGTGTCACATGCGTGGCTTGTTGGTCTGATGCTTGCACCTCTTCTTTTTTTTTTTTTTTTTTTTTTTCATATTTTCTTCTAAGCAGATATAAATATCTCTGATGAGAGAAAACTAATCCCCTTCCCTGAGCTGTTTCAAGCAAACTAAATGGGCTTCAGATCTTTTTAAGTCTTGTGTTTTGGCTTGGATTAGGGAGCGAGGTGGATTTAGGTGACTGTGGCAGGAGATGGAAACCCCGTGGGTGTCTCATCCCTGGAGCAGAGCGGCTGAGCCACACTGCGTTGCTGGCACGAGCTGGACACGCCTGAGTGAGTGTGGTACAATGTTTCTGCTGTCAGCTCTGCTTGGGAAGGTAATGGCAGTCTCCAGCAGGTAAATTCCTCTGTAGTCTAATTCCTCTTTGTAATGACTGGAGACCTGCCACTTCAGCTGAGCAAGAAATTTAGGTAATTGATCCCAGTGTATAAGCCAAGGAAAGGGAGGAAGAGCAGAGACAGAGAATAAAGAAAAACATCAGCAACTGATTTTGTGTTGTTTCTGATTTTTGTTTTGTAAGAGGGAAGCAGTTTTCCATCTGGAAATTGAAATGTTGCAAGTTGGAAAGGATCATCTTGAGTACTAAAACAGCAGACTGCAAATCAAGGACGTTGTTGCCCTTTTTGACTTTGGGTGCATCCCTTAACCTTGTACGTGCAGTAATAGAAATGGTGGGTCCCTGTGCCGCTGAGGTGTGAAAACATCCTTCATTACCTGAAAATGCAGGTAGCAGACCCCTATAGATTGTTCTTAATCGTACAACCACCAAATTCTGCGTTAACAGTCTGCTGCCAGTCCACTCTCAGAGCTAGCTTTGCTCAAGTGTTGAAACCACTACAAAAGAAATTAGTCAGCTGCAAGTAGGGCACTGTGTGAATCTTGTGAAGAAAACTCTTGGGCTTGTAGGAGGAGGGGTTTTTTGGCCTTTTTTTTAGCCGAGTGGTAAAGGCAAGGGGAAAAATAATAAATCCCTCGGTTTTGTTCGTGTGTCACTACAAGAATGACTCCAGTGATTTTTCCATGTTACATTAGTAGATCAGCGATGGCCAAAGTGCAGTCAGCCTTCTTCTGTCCCTAATGCCACCGTCACGCTACCCCGCTCCACACTGGAGGTGTTTGCATGTGGCCTCTGCACAGCAGCGACCGCGCGGAGCAGCAGCCAAGTGCTCAGTGACCTCCTTCCGCTTTGCTCCCATTGATGCTTCGCGTTAATGGGCAGAGAGGAAGACAGGAGTTTGGCCAAGCACAAAGCAAAAGACAGGGGAGGGGAAAAAAAATACCCTGAAAAAAACCCAGCCTGTTCTGTCACTATGCCAAAAGCAGAATGGAGAATGGGAGCCACAACCAGGGTGGTCAAGAAACGAGCTGGCAGGCGATGGGTCAGTTGCAAATCACGACAATCTCCGGGTAGCTGAGCCAGGAAGAGCTTGTGTTTGTACTGGTTGTGTGGCTCTACATACCAGAAGCGTGGCTGTCCTTTTCTCTCGGCATAATGACTAGGTGGAGCAGCTCAAATATGTGCATGATATTCTTGGTGCTCCTAGCCAGGAAAAACAAAACCCTGGAGAAGCGTGCTTGGTTATAGAGTTCTTTGTCTGGTTTTATTACTGGTGGTGTGAATTGCTGACAGGTGTGTGAGATGCTCCAGGTAGATGATGGCATTGCGCTGGCACCCTGGAGACCTATGGAGTGCACTGAGGAATCGGAGTTTTTTACGAAATGGGTGAAAGTTGCTGAAGACGCTCGGACAGGTGATGATGGAGACTCTCTTGTGACCCTGTACCCCAGCTGATACAGTGGGCAGGAAAGATGGTGGTGGCAAGGAAGGGGTGAAGCATCAGTGTTTAGCTATGGCACTGTCACACCTGCAAATGGGATAATACCTTGTTGTGTGATTTTCAACCCAGTTTCCATGAATTACATTTCTGAGCAGTACAATAGATAACCCCCCCTTCTTCAATTGCCATCTGAAATATGATATATTTTCCATGAACTCCCACGTAAACTTTTTTTTTTTTTTTTTTTTGGGTGACAGATTGCATGTTAAAGCACTGGAAGATGAAAGCGCCAAATATTTGCTTTAGAAAAACACAGTGAAAGATTCTCTCATCCTCCTTACTCACGCCGCATCAGCCAGAATGCCATTAACAAAAATGACTCTCTGTAGTTAAACTTATTGGCACCCCCTGGGCATCATTAAGATGCCTTTTTTTCCCCGTCTTTTGCAGGGAGAGGAGTTATGAAGGGAAGATAATATAGAACAGTGGTACCTTGTGCTTGGATCCCGCTTAATACCGTGGAGTGAGTCTCCTCAGCAAAAGACAGTCAGAGCAGATAGGCAGCCCCTTCCAGAGCCCCCATTTCCCAATTCAGGGGCTTCAGTAAGTCCCAAGTGGTTTCAATAAATAAAAGTTACCTCAGAATTACACTGTCCCCGCTGTCTGTGTGACTGTGGGCCGGGGCCCACCTCACTCTGTGCCTCAGTTTGCCTGTCTAGGCAATAGAAATAAGTAAAGTTTATGAGATATCATACCGTTGCCAAAAATAAACTATCGTTGGCTGCATGGAGTGGTGACTAATTTTATACCTGCCCTGAATCTGCTTCAGGATCTCCGAAGAGAATGGTCAGCCCTGTGAGGCAGTCTGAAGCCTCCAGGTGGATGTGCTTTTGGAAATGTGAAGTTGGGATGTTCATGACGTCCTGCATCTGAAAATATGTCTCACCAGTGACTCAGTACTGACAGCAAATTAAGTTTCTTAGAGGCAGCACATCTCCCTCTTTGCTCCTGCTTTCTGTAAGTCACAAGCCATCCTGCCAGTGATACTTGATTTAGATTGATGGGCTTCTGATAAACTTAACACACTTTCTCCCTTCATTTTCTTAATTTTTATCTGCCTGGTTCAGTTCAGACCTTGCCTCCAACACGGATAATAATACTCGAATCTGAAAAACCAGTGTTTGATTCAGCTCAGCCAGGGGCAGATGCTTTGGCATTGGTGTTTCACGGCTGCCAGTGGGAGCTGTGGAAGGTCTCCTTGCATGGGGAAGGACCTCCTGCTCCTCCCTGCACAGTCCACTCCTGCGTGCCTGGGCCTCCCGGCCTGCAATGGTGAGTCATTTGCAGATATCCACACCCACATCTAAAACCACAAAGGGGTCTGGCACGTTTGATAAAATAACACGTAGAAGAATGTAACCAATATTTTCTGAGTTTTTTAAAATTCAAAACTTGATATATAATGTGCAGCATGTTACAAAGTGAAGAGTCTGTGCTTTTCCTCTAGTACATGCATACATCTACGTACACAAATGTGTAGCTTGTGCGTTGTCAAAAAATAGAGGGAAAAAACGGACTAGAGATGGTTTTGCATCTGCTCCATATACGCGCTTGCTGATACAAGCGTCTACTGCTTCTCTCGCAGATAGCCTCTTCTTCAGCTCAGCTGACCAGCATGTTAGTGGCTGTGCATGTGACCACAGCAGTTACCCAAAAAAGTAGTAATTTGTTTTTGAGGCTTACATACTGTTTCTGTAATAAGGCAAATTTGATTTCTGGAGACGGGAAAATCATTCCTCAACCTAAAGCACTTGCTCAGAGTGAATTCTAACTGCTGTTGTAAGGTCATAAGTTTATCTAGATGCTTATTTATCAGAAATTAAAAAATGTAATTGGAGCAGTTATTATTGACCATTTTTAATAATTAGAAATTGTTTGGTTTTCCGTGTTGGTGGAGAGTTGGATCCCGGGTGCCTTTTCCAGCATTAGTTTGGGGGATCAGTGGGACTGTATGGATGGAGCAGTCCCCTCACGGTAACTCCCTGTTTCTACTCCAGCTTTCAAATAGGCCCAGCTTCAGTGAAACAGTTGTGCCGTGTTGGACAGTGACCTCCTTGCACTCACAGATCTTGCATCTAAGTCCATGTTAGGTTTGGAAATGAAACTTGGATTTGAGTGCATAGTGGTGCAAGGTTTTGTTAGGCAAAAGCTTTTCCTTTCCTCCCACCTGTGTTACGCTTTTATCACAGCATCTTGAATAAGCCTGTAGAAGAAGAGATTGTATGTGTTAAAGTAGAATCATGTCCTGGAGCCAAGGTAGTTTCAGAGTTAGGGCATGGAAACATGGCTCTTGTAGGCCTCAGCTCTCTATTCTGTAGTGCTACTGGAACATACTTTGCTATGCATAATTCTTTTTATTTACTTCATTTTAATAGAGTTCTTAATTTAATGTCCACTTAACCAGCCATTGGCTTATGGCACATTGATTTAAGTAGATCTGATCTCCATGTTTGAAAGGTGTTTGTGCATAACTCCTTTCAGGCTGTTACAAAATTACATATGGGAGTAGTTGTCTTCTTGCTTAATGATAGCTGTTCTCTGAATAGAGGGTCTATCTGCTTGATTAACTTCAGCAGTGTCGGTATCTAATAGTTGCAGAGGCCACTTACTCCTGTGCAGATCAGTAGGGTCAGTAGAAAGGACAATTTCCTCATTGCTTCTGTCTACGATTTCATCATCTGGGGAAAGACCCTCACTTAATGATCTGATTTTGTCTTTGTTGGACTGGTTCATTCATTCAGTTACTGACTTTTTTAAGGTGGGTTTTGGTTTGTTTTGTTTTGGTTTTTATTTTACTTAATGGTGGGCACGTTTGTTTATGAGCCTGTGACTGGAAAGGTGTCCCTTTCCTGGGGACTGCAAGGTCCTGTGAGACTCCCATGAGCTAGTCCCAAAACCAGAAGGCAGCATCACACTGGTGACAACCTTCTCCCCCTGTGCCAGAAGCTATGGCCACAAGTGGAAGGAGAAGCCAGTGAGGGGAGAAAGGAGTCATCCCTGCTGGACCTTGCTGCCATGTCCTGGTATAGCAAAGGGATGCCATGGCCATGACGGCAGCAGGCTCATCAGGATCAGGTACACCAAAACACCACCCAGTGGGGTGTCACCTCTAAAAACTAAATCCAGTCCAGCAGGTGATGGGATGGGTGGGTGCTAAAACTGGATGAGACCTTGTGAATCCTCCCAATTTTGTTACTAGCTTCTGGTGAGCGTGCTGAGAGCACAACTCTGTCTCTACTACCGTGGTTTTTTAGACCAGGATCCTTGAAGTCTTCTTTGCAGCCCTCCTGGTAAATCTAATGATGCTGTAGCATGTATTTTCACTTTCAAAAGCAAGCTGTGACAGTCTGGAATATATTTTCCAAACTTCCTGTATTTCTGTTTAAGTTTTGATTACCTGTTCTCCCACACATGTCCCCCTGGGCTGAGAGAGGGTGTCATCTATGCAGATCTTCTGGGATGCTGGGGCTGCCATAGTGGTGCCTTGAAAGAAAACTCCCCTGCTGGTAGTGCCCAGCCAGCACAGAGGTGCCGAGAGAGCAAAACTAAAAGGAACCAAGACCCAACTGCATCCTCGTTTTGCCTGTGTGGCCACGAGAGATATGCAAAAATGGGAAAGAAAGTGCTATCAGCAGAGCCTGGGCTGGAGGGATGCTTTCCATGGTGGCTGCCCCTAGGGAGTTCGCTGTCTGGGCACAAGGGACAGCTGTGACCATCCTCCTCCAGCCTGGAGTGGTGTATCTGCCTCTGGATCAGCTCTACATATTGGGAACATGTTCATGCATCCCAACAGGGCTGTGGGCAAGTGGCAAGTTCTTCATGTGGCTTATCCTCACTCGTAGCTGTGAACAAATAATTTCATGTGAGAGAGGGAGGTGCAGAGGGTGCAGAGAGCTGGCTGAGCCCATTTTCTTCATTAAAGCAGAGCCTGGTATTAGTCCTTGGGAGCTGCTGTGTTAGTTCTGCATGGAGCAGACACAACGACACCATGGGTGGAAATTGTGTCTGATTTGTATTAGCAGCCCTGAACCAGGGGAAAACCAGGAGAGAGGCACCTGAGGGCAGTTAGCATGGCAGGGATCCCCAAGCATGCCAGGCAGATGTCACCTCAGCTCACATGGGACTAACCAGGTACTGCCCTGGTCCTCTGTTCCAACAAATGGCCTTGTATCTGAGATGCAGAGGTGGCAAATTAGTCTGGAAAATGGCCTTTCGGGGTCAGATGATGTTGCTTTAGTATTTCTAAGCCACCACGGTTTATTGTTCTTCTTGGACAAATAACAAGGCCCTGAGGATTTGCTGGTTGAAGATGCCAGCTGCAGTCTGCTGACTGTAGTTGATGTAGTTACTCTTGCTGCAGATTTGTAAGTTGGTCTTGTGGGGAGCACTTAAGCAATGTGGTTAAAGAACTATGGGGCTAACTTAACTGTTGGCAGTTTCCAGCCAGGAAGGATAGATAGTCTTGTAATTTGCAAACACAGCAGGGAGTACAAGCCATGAGTTTCAGGGCCTTGACCCGGGAGCTGGCACTGGAGCTGTCTGCCCTGGCCCACCATCGAAGCAGGAGAAGCTGTGGAGCAGGATGGGCTCTAACTCCAGCATGTGACCTTAAACCACCATCAGTGTGTCGGGCTGCAGACTGCAGCGCTTGATATATGGGCATGTCTTCTTCTGCTGTCTTGGTGGTATTAGCCCTCAGCAGAGGGGTAGAAGTGGCAACCTCTTAAATCAACTCAGTGTGAATTGCTGGAGGTCATGAGTTAGAGCTGCTATTCTCTGCTCTACAGGCTGTATAATTCATTAATATTATTTGAGCAGCTTAGTAAAAACATAGATGCTTTCAAGAAACCTAGCAGAACCTTTTCTCTATTTTTTTTCCCCATACTGGTAAGTGGAAGCTATGCTTTGTAGAGGTACCCACCACTCTGAATTCAGCCTCCTCTCCGGTAGAGAAGTGATTTTTTTTTTTTTTTTTTTTAAAAAAAGGCCAAAAAAACCCCCACAAGTCAAGCAGTCTTGCCCTTAACTACAGATTTGCCAGATGCAGAGCGGAAAGAAAGATCTTCCTTAACATTTCACAGTTGTAAAATGATGGAGAGGTAATCTTAAACCTGCACTTATATCCTGTTACCCATTTTAGCTCCTAAGCTAGTTTTCAAACTTTCAGTTCACCTTTCAGAAAAAGAATTGCTCTTCTCATGTAAATTTGCCTGGTAACTGGGACAAAGAAAGGCGGAAAAGGTACAAGTCAGTGAGATCCTGCAGTTTCGGGATGGAGTGTTTTCCAAAGTTTGCACTTTGGCTGGGCTGGTGGTGGGGCTGGTGTCTCTGCCTGCTGAAAAGCAGCAAAGGGCTCACTGAACCTGGAAACCCTCCATGGTACCTCCACACTCCTCGGGAAGGCAGCTGCTGTTGGGGCAACTGCTCATGGGGTGTGGGTGCTGGCAGGGGGAGAAAGGAGGCTGCTCTGATGTTGCAGGCACACTGGTGCTCTTTTTTTCTGGCATGAAGGGTGTAAAGAAGCTCAGTAACCTCAGGATGAAGTGCACTCAGTGAACGTGTCTGTTCATGTCTGTCCAGGTGACAAAACACATGTATCTGCAGTCTGGTGAGCAGCTGTTGCCTCCTGTGCATGTTCTTGTGGTGGGCATCATCCCCACGTAGTTACCTCTTGTAACCCACCAGCTGTGACTTGTTTCTCATAGAGTGATTTTCCTAGTAACGTCTGAAGAGACACTTTCTAATTTTCTATCTATTTTTATCATCCTAACAGGGGTCTGTCAATCAACATTGACTGGAAGTAGGGGTTGCTAATTATGGTGGGTAAATTAGGGTGCTTCTGTGTGTGGCTGCAGTTACACCTTTGCTAGCCAGCAACTATCTATCTACATAATAGTTATAGAAACCTGACTACATGCTTAGTAAAGAGTTCCTGTTACTAGTAATAGTGATCATAAGTTTCTCACAGCCAGGATTCCCTCTGCTTTATATTAAAAATTGTATCTACAAAGCCCATTCAAGAGGAGGGCAGTTGGTTTTAAAGTTCCCCTCCTTGCAGTATTTGAAATCCATCAACTCTATAAATCTGAAAATGGGGATTGAGTACAAGTGAATAGATATGTATATATTAAAATGTATTTCACTTATAGAGAAGTGAAAATAAGTTGGTTTCTATTGCGTGAACTGCAGAGCTTAAATTAAGCAGCAGAGGTAGTGAAGAAAAAGAATTTTTCTGCTGTGAGGTGTGATAGTAACGCGGGCCAGGTCTGCTATAAAGAGTTTTGCCAGCAGAGCTACATTGGTCAAGGATACAATGAAGTGTCGGGGGGGTTTATTTTTGTGGGGTGTTTTTTTGGTTTGTTTTTTTTTCTTACACTGCTGTAGCCGTTCAGGCAAAATCCCCTGTGATTCCACAGATGCAATTATGCCAGTAAAACTGCGCTTTTGATGATATGGTTGATTTTGCTCACTGGAGGGCAAGATGTTGTGAAGCCGTGCTGGCAAAAGCTTGCTTTCACCAGTTTAAATTGTGTGTGCTCCAAGGGTATAGTTTGACAAGCTTTTCTTTCAGTGCCCGTGCCAGCTTCAGCCATCACCCTCCCATGCACGCTGTCTTTGGGAGAGGGCTTTGCACTCTGGCTGACACGGCGTCAGGCTGAAGGCAGCTGAAGGGGATGGCCTCACCGTGGCTCTGCTGCATTTCCCCTTACCCCAGTGATGGTGTTTCTGACTCCTGTCAGCTAACTCAGAGAGCTGTAGTGGCAGATAACTTGGCAAAGGAAGGCTTCTTTTTTTCTTCTTCTTTTTTTTTTTTAGTGTGTGGATTTAGCCTCCCTAAGTGGTTCACTGTGGGATCAGATGAGTTGTGGTGGAAACCACAGAGACCTGCAGACCTGGGTTGCAGGCCACAGTTGGACCTACTCAGGTGGATGATAAACCATGCTCTCATCTGTCCTGCCATGATTGGGAGACCAAATCAGAGAAGGACTCAGGGTTAAAAATAACCCAGCATCGAAGCAGACAGACCGATGGTCTTGGCCAGGGTCAGTCCCACCGTCTGGTTCTTTGTGCACGTTGGCCACCAGCCGTGCTGCCAAGATGCAGGCGAGGGCAGGGTGCAGGGGTGAGCAGCCGGGATCGGCTGACCTGGCGTGGCTGCCTGGAGAAATGTGAGACGAATTATGGTTTTAGAGTACTTAGCTCACTGGCAGAGTACTGCTGGAGCAGGTCTATACTGGGAACGTCTCGCACCACAGTCTAGGAATGCTGGATTAGCCTTAATAGTCTTCATGGCGCAGATGGAGCTCGTGCTGTCGGAGCTGCATTTTTGTGGTTTCACACAGCCCATCTCGGAGTGAGACAGTGCACAAAAGCGTGTCTTTGCAGGTGTAAGGATTTCTACCAGATCAGCTGTAGGAAGAGTTGTTCATGGGTATTTTCTTTATGGATATTTGAGCCTTCTGAGGGGCCCCATAGCATGGGAGCCTGTTACGTAAATAGAAAGACACAAGACTTTGCATTGAGGACCATGTTACAGGGTAAAGGCCTAAGACTGATTGAAATCAACAGCTTACTCTTAAATCCCTGGCCCTAAAGAAAAAAAAAAGGTATTTTTTCTTTTACTCATCTTAAAGAAGCAGAAGGTGAAGCCCAAAAGCTAATTAGAGCAACATCAATAATTGTTGACATCCATGAGCTGCAGATCTTGGGTTGGGGCAGCTCTGTTGTGTGTAGGATAAGCTGTTCCCTTTAAATACTGTGATTTTGTTATTATTATTTTTTTTTTTTCCAAAGCTTCTAATTGTTTTTAAATTCAGTCTGTTAGTGAAGGTAGGAGAAAGTAAAGCGCTTCACTCTCATGATAGCCTCCGGTATTTGAACACCTGCTTCTGTGAAATGCAAAGAGAAATCCTTCACTTCATGTCCTGCCTGATGTTGTCTTAAAAGATGCAGACAAAATGCTGCCCTCAGGGAAAAAGAGTTGCAAAGCTTCCCATTCTTTGTTGGGGCCAGGTTTCACCCAAAGTATTCCCACTTCCCATATTTGCAAACCAAAAAATGCGCTTTAACCAGAAGCAGAGCTGTTGGGCAAGTGCTGTGCTGCAGTGTAACTCATCCAGTGCACCTAACTTGGACTGTTTAAAACATTACCGCTCGCTGCCCTCCACCCCGTCGATCTGCTGGAGAGCTGCTGTAACACTCCATGGAGAAGGGACTACACCCCTGTTTCTGAGCCATTATAGGTCAGGAGGGTATGGCAGGTCAGCAGTTTAGAGGCCAGCAGACTGTACTTGAGGTTTACTTATAAGTAGTGGAGATGCAGGGTGGGCAGCAGAGCGTGATATTGTCCTAAGCTATGGTTGTTTCCTCCCGCAGAGGCCATGGGCCGTGGGCATCCTTTGTGCAAGGAGTCTCAATGAGGATGATTCATGTTTTGGGAGAAGGAGGCCTTAAGTAACTCTCTCAGCAAAGGCTGGAAGTTAGCAGAGATATGGGTTCTCTCAGCTTTAAAGGGCATTCGATGATTCAGCACACATATGTAAGCACACCATTCATTCGTGCAGATCTCTGCAGTTGTTGGGCATAATAGGACATGTTGGGATACTCTTTCTCGGTGAATAGAATTAATCCACCAACACAATAGACTAGAATGTCTCTTGAGCCCTACAGAAACTATCACGTTTTAACAGGTTTATTCACTTCTAAAAAAAATATTATGTAAAAACTTTAGAGAGTTCATTAAAACCAGGATTTCTTTGTCCTTGTAAGACATGGAGGCTCACTAAGAAAAGCCTATTGAGTTTGGGTTTGTTTTTCAAGCATGCATTGTGAGTCTTGATTCTAAAACCTTTCTGAAAAATAGCTCTTTTTGTTTATGCAGGAGCCACATTTCCTTCCATGCTAATATATTTTCTTTAAAAATATTAGTGAAATGCTGTGGAGGCACAAAGTTTTCCAATGCATGTATTAATCTTGGCATGAAACCCCATAACTGCATGAGTTCTAGTTTACTGACACTAGTTCACATCTTGCAGAAAACATGAGTCTGAAGCGAATGCTGTGGCAGGAGCATTGTAATCTGCTAGGATTGCTGTCTTTGTTCACTTTTCAACCATTTGGGCCAGACTCATCCATGAAGATCTGGTTGTTAAATCTGGACATGTGCCACAAAGATGCTTCAAGTGTCTTGATGCCAGGAAGCACCACAGAGTTACCTGACCAGATGAAAATACCTTTTGTGATGGCAAAGTGTTGCACGTTGTTGCAGTTGCAGATAAAATGTCCTTCTGCAGCTCAGAAAAAGTAAAAATTGAGAGAAAAAGGAACCAGGTGGCAATTTACTGGGCTGCTGCTATGGGCCATAGCTGAGCTAGGTCTCAAGGTACCAGCTTAGTCTTTGAGTGCACTGACTGCACAGTAGCTCTTAGTGGGATTCCTCACTGTTTCACTGTACAAAGTGGGGTGACCTTTAGTGTACCCCTTGGTGTGCAAGGCTATAGGGTGTGATTTAGGAGGTCAAAGAGTACTGTCTCCCTAATGTGGGAGAGCAGTGGACACTGTTACATCTTCTTAGTTGATCACCTTGCATGCTTCTTGCAAGGTCAGCTTCAACCTATGCCTAATTCCTCTGCAGAAGAAACAGATGTCAGGATTAATTCATTTATATCTCTACATCACAGCGCAATATATTTTCTTACTACTGTAATTTGGGTCTTGTAATATATTAGCTTGCTTTTTCCCTGTAGCTATTATTCAAGTATGAATATCATTAATCTCCATCCCCTCAGAACAGTGGACTTTTGAGGGAGGGAAGAAATGGGAAGAAAGAAGATATTAGGTTGTTCTGGGATAGCGGCTGTTTTTTTGACCAGATTTACGTATTACACACCAGTTAAGGCTCAAAGCTTTATCTTATCTACAGAAATAACTGCATTCGGCCTGGCTATGTCTGGGTCTCGTTATACCTTGTTCTTTCTGAGACAGAGAACAAGAGGAAGATTTAATTTTTTAAATAGTGAGTTCCTATTATTTGTTTGAGGTCAGGCACGTAATTACTTTAACCAGCTGGCTCGTGAGATGTTAGCTCCATATGTAGGTTCAGTATCATGCCCAACTGCTGGCCAAATAGGCAAATAGCATGGTCTTTCTCTTGTCTTGTGTCCTTTCTATAAATTAGGGGTGGTGGCCTTCTCTGCCTAGCAGAAGGATTGTGAAGATGAGTTTCTTAAAGATGGGAAGATTCTCACATATTGGGAAGGTGGTTTAAGGAGGAAGGAAGGACCTTTGGCAACGCTACCCTCTCAAGGTGGAATTGCTACTTCGATCCTTTGCTGTTGGACAACTTCTAGCTTTGGACTGCCTCCACGTTCCCTATGTGTAGTGTCAGCAGAAATGTCAGGAACTGAGTGTTTTTATTGATAGATAGTTCATCCAGCTCAGCACAGAGGAGCGATGCGAGGGACACTAGTACTGCCTTTGTTTGCCATAGAAAAAGGGTTGTACTCCAGGTTATGCTGGTTTTCGTAACACTTGACAGCCCCGTCTCACCACAGAGAGCGCTGGTTTCTCTGGAAAGTCCCAAACACATTAATTTTAATCTGTTTAAAACATTTTTTTAATAATAATTTAATATTCCTGGAAACAGATGTTGCACAGCTATATTTCAGCCCAGAGCAAAAGTTAGAGGCCAGGTTGTAAACACATGAAAAACAAGGCTGAAATAACTTTAAGGTCTGTTGTAAAAGAGCCGCTGAAGTTTGCTGTTACGTGTGCAGATATGTAACAGCGATTGGCTGCACACGTGGTCTGTAGATGTACAATGCGGCGCGTGTGTATGTGTATTCCTTCTGTGGAAAACTGCTTCAAAAAAGATCCATCCCAATCTCTGTTTTACTTTTCAGGATCCTGGCTCACTGGTTTATTTTGGCTTCTGTATATTCGTACTCATTGTATTCTGAATAAAAAATTTCAAAGTGCATGTTAAAACATCCAGGTTTTCCTGGTTTTCAGTTGAATTTGAGATGCGAACAAGCGGTAGAATTTGGATCAAGTTCCCATTCAGAGCATTGTGTGGAGATCTTCAAAGCCATGTTTAGTTTGGCCCATGTCTAGATAGTAGTCTGTAATATCACTTGTTTTCAGCTTGTAACCGTCATTTGGCTTGGACTCTCTAAACTGTGAAGCAGCTCATTCAGACTTTGAGTCAGGTTGTCTGAGAAGCTTTTACTTAATTATTTTTTTAACAAGACGCTTTCTAATTTCCTTCTTCTGTTACGTGTTTTACTTGGAGTTGTGATTGTTCCATTTCTTTAAACCTGCAGTGCCTGTGCCCATACAGAGAAAGAGCACTGATAGAGGGGAAAATTGACAATACTAACCTGTAATCATAAAACAGGGATGTTATGGGATGTGGGGCTGAATTCTAGAAGCCCTTCCTGATGTCTCCTGATGTAGTCTGCTCCAGCATGGTCCAAACTCACCAGCTTGAGGGTTTTAGATCCCACTTGAGGGGCTCCTCCTGTGGGTTGTGCTGGGCTATTCAGTATAGTCCTTGTTCACCTGATAGGGACCAAGGTGTCATGGCAACACCTGGACAGCTTTGAGTGCACAAGGTTATTATTTCCTTGCATTTATCAGTTGTAGTGACCCAGGTGAGACAATTTACACCGTTTGCTTATCAGCTGGCCTGAAGTGCTCCAGCTGGTCACTGTTTGTCATGCAACATCCCGTGTCCTCTCCACCTTGTCACTCATTTTAGCTTAATTCTACTTCACAAGTAGCCTTTAAGGAGATCACTGCACGTGGCTCTAAATTGAGGTTTCCTTCCCATTTGTTAACTGATGAAGAGTTTTCCAGCTCAGAAATTCATGCCGTGTAATCATCTTAACTGTAAATACATACTCTTGAGACAATGAGTCCTGTGCATATTGATTAATGGACACATTCTCTATAGGTATTCCCTACTTCTTTGCAGTGATTAGAAAATATGTGATTGACATTAACATGGAGATCTCTGCTGTTTGCTGATGGGGATATATTTAAAAAAAAACCAAAACCAAACCAAAAAAAACCACCAAACCCTTCAATTTTTACAGAAGACTTCTTTAGTTAATGACTACGTTACAGAATACTGTGCGTCCTTTGTAATTTTTCCTTGTGTATTTTTAACCATTTTGATTGTATCCCTTCAAATTTCAATCCTACACCTATTAACTGTTAGATCTGTTTAAAGCCAACTCGTGAGGAAGTTCTCCAAATAATAACCCTCTCATAGTCTGTCAACAGCAATACCCATTTTATCCAACACTTAGCAGTCAAGCAGGGAAGCACCTTACATACTTGGAATTAATGACTTGCATACTATTTTATTACAAGATTAACAAAAGCCTAACTTTGCAAAATGTCAACATCTGAATTGGTCGCACAGGTATTTTCTGTATGTTAACGCTCTATGGATTTGGTTTGACTGTGCCCTGCTGACGGGAGGCAGGATGCAACACTTGCCTCCAGAATCCGTGCAGGAAAATAGAATGAAGGAAAAACAGTAAGTGTGAGCAGTGAAACCATTTTACTCTTCCTCCCTCCTTGCCAACATCAGCTTTTTCAGCCAAGTATAATGCTCATGCTAGATCAGACTTTAAACTCCTCATTTAGCCATCATTTGTATTTCTGAAAACTACTATTTAACTATTCTATTGAAAGCTGGCAGGATTATAATTTGAAATAGAAATGCATGTTGATTCCTTGGCTTTATAATGACATGTTTATCTGCACCTCTAATGCTCTCATTGCCCAAGTCTGCACTTTTGGTTAATGTGCTTGCCATGGAACAATTGTTTTGCACCAAATTGCACTAAAACAACACCATTATGTTGTCTGTGTAATTTGTATTCTCTATACATCCCTCCCCCCTCAAAACATTTTACTTAAATCTGTTAGTGTTCAGCATGAAATGTGCAGTAATGGTGGTGTACCCGGCGCATATTACTGTGTAGCTTCAGCACGGTTAGGTCCTCACTGACACCAGTCTGTAGGTTAAGAACACTTCAATTGGTCTAATTTGCAACCTGATCAGAAACACTGACCTGGTTAGTCTTTAACAATGAATGTGTCTAATGATAACTTGTAGACACCCTTAGTGAAGGCAATGATGTGTATACAAGGAGTCATTTCCAGCTACGCAGCGTTAGAAGGTCTCAGGCTGCCTTATCTAGGCTATCGCCTTGTCCTGCATTTTTCTGCAGCGTGATGCCTTGTCACTTCTAATGATACCTGTCCGTCAAGCCACATTGATTGAAGTGCAGATAAATTGAGTTGATACAAACAGGAGTTAGATGACTCATTGATACAATTAGGCTGTCAGAATGTCTTAAGTGTAACTTAACGCATTTTACTAATGTTAATTATATGGTCTTTTATATGGGGAAACTTCAGTTAATTTTGTGCTCCACAAAAGGAGAATACAGCCATTTATTAATTGTGAGATGGCTGTTGGCTTCACAGAAGCCGTTTTCTAGAGGAGAGGAGGTATGTTTACTGAATTTTCTTTAAGCTGTCAAAAGCTTGAAATTGATAACAACTTAAAAGAATCTAAACTGTTAATAGTTTACATTTATAATTCATCTAATGTGGTAGTTTATAACATAAGAACCAAATACAGAGTGTAATAAAACAAGATATTTATTGCAAATAGAAACGTGCTGAATAATGAAACAATACTAATTGCAGTTTAAACACTTTTGATATCAGCTCTGTTTCTGAGAGGATGTTCCAAGCATCAGAGATGAGATATTCTTCATAATAAGGATGCAAAAACCATCCAAAATATTTTCAGGAATACAAATAGGATGTACATCTATGCCTCTCATTTTTTCCTTTTTTCTTTCTTTCTTTTTTTTTCCCCTCCCTGAAAATTCTGGGTTTTATCTTATGTCAGAATTGATCACAGGAGTCAGTTTAATTGGGAAATTCATTTAAAATAGTTTCTAATTGGCATCAGAGAGTTGAAAGTTCAGTACAAAGGTGAGATCTAAGCTTTCTAATTAGATTGAATGCAGTATGACTTAAAGAATAGTCTTGATAATTACAGAATTTAATGCAAAATTATATTTTAATGTAAAATGGTGATTTTTTACAATGAGAAGTCCTGCAGTTCTCATTCAGTCTTTCATCTTATTTTTTTAGAGAGGAGTTAAATTGTATTCTACATCTGTGTGTAAATTTTATGTTAAATTTTATGTTAGTTTCATTAAAAACCTCAACTATTATCATTTAAGCTTTTCTGGATGAAGCTTGATACATTTGCAATTTGGATGCAAAACCTTATTCCAGACACTCTGAATTTTCTTACTCAAGTATAATTTTCTGTTGCATAGAATTATATTATGAACTGGAGTTTTCCCCCCTCCCCTCCCATTCACCCCCTCCCTTCCAAGTTGTTTGATGCGGCTGAAATTGAAGGCTGAAGTAGAAGGGGCCACTTAAGTAGTGAAGGGTTTTTCTTTGTAAATAATAGATCAAGAGCACCGTAGCTGTATCTAATGGAGCCGTATGCAGCCTCCGTTTCAAGGACAGCGCGGGGTTTAAAAAAACATAACCATAGTTCATCCCCATCGCTAACCTGCGGTCAGTCTGGCTGCTGCTGTTGGCCAGTCACACGTTTTAATTCATCAGACATGTTTTTCTTTATAAACCTCTGATAAGATCAACACATGAATAGCTGGGATGATCACCGGGATTTCCGGACCGAAATGACAAGGGAAAATAAAATAGAAGGGATATTTTGCAAAATCTGTTTATTTTCAAGCCCAGGGGTTTTACCTGGACACCCAGAAACTTTCCTTATAAACAGCAAAGTTAAGGCATGCTTTCGCGGAAGCTGAGCTAGCCACACTCCAGATTTCTTCTCCTTCTTGTATTTTAATCTGATAAACATATTTCAAAGTTCTGTGCCTGTTTGCTTCTTTGAGTTAAACTTGAATTTGTTTAAAGGGGGGAAAGACGCTTAGTGCTGGCATGCAGTAGAGTATTTCAGGTTTTAGGAGAAATAATTTAGTGTTCCTCGATATTTTTGAGAAGATCTTTTTTTTGCACCTAACAGATGTTACCCTTTTTTTTTTAGTCAAATTTAGTTAGCTTTATTCTTCCAACTGGATGCAATTTCAACATCAAAATAAGTAACAGTGTATTATTGCCAAAACCAATAAAATTCTAGTTAAAAACACAGATTTTAGAAAAAAGGCAAAACCGAGTTCTCTGCCCGCGGTCCAGCAGACTTGTTTGAATGCAGTCAGGGACTCTGAAGTCCTTTCTCAGGCAAAGCTCCCATTTGCAATTGATTACCAGGATCAGGCCCTAACTGAAAAGTCATATTCCTAGAAATTCCAAATGCAAAACAGAATTAAAAAAACAGTTGCAAGACAAATTCATTCTGGTTTACACTCCCTTCTGTGGTTAAAGCAGTCTGTAGCAGTGTCTGTTCCTTGAATGACACTGGTGTATTTGCTTGTAAAGTAATTCATCTTTCTTGTGCCACTCACTTCTTTGCTTTATGAAATCTTGTAAAATCAAAAGAAGCAGTTTCTCTGGTGATTTTTGCAGAGTCTGCATTCAAAAGCAAACACAAACATTCACTGAGAATTTTTACATAATTATCTTCTGAACATTTATAGTTTGCCTGGAAAACGTTTTATATTTTACTTATTCTTGTTAAATACACACTGATTGATTGTGTGTTTCTGTCTGCTTCAGTTGTATTTTAAACAATTGTAAATGCATTCTGACTGATAATTTGTTTACTTAAACCAAAAATTTTCTAAGCACAGATTACAGTCATCTGCAGTAAATTATAGGAGATAAAACATAAGCTTTGCTTTGCCTTCGTTCTGACAGTAAAATGTCCAAACTAGAATTTCTGAAGGAAAAAAAAAAAAAAAGCCTGATTTACCATCAGTCATGAGTATCTCACAATTTTATTTTTAATCTTCTGCTGTAAAATAATTCTACAAGTTTTTCAAGCGCCAGCCACCTCCGTTTCATGTCCAGTATCCCCCCAAGTGCGGCTGAGCCGAGACGCTCATTCTGCGCCGGGTTCGTTTCTATGCACGGGCAGGAAAGCGCTGCAAGAGAGACGGAGACACCTCGCCAAACCTCCCAGGAGTTCTTCTCCTTTTTTTCCTTCCCTCCGTCTTCTCTAGTTTGTTTCCACCTAGCAACAAAAATTACAGAAGCCCCTTTAACGTAACCTTTTTTTCCTTCCCCCTTTCACCTTCCAGCTGCTTCCCAGAGAGATCAGATGTGGAAAAGCCAAAATCCCGGAATACGATGAGCCCATTAAATGAGATGATTCCTACGATTTGTTTCCTTGCCAGTTCTCAGCTTTCGGTTTTGTACTTTCTTAGCCAGTGCCGGGGGAAAAAAAAAAGGCAGCTTGACAGCTAATAGATACCCCTGCCATCAATTGCCGAGACATTTTGTCTTTTGTGACATTGAGGAAAAGACAAGGAAGGGAATGGAAGCAACTAAAAAATGTCAAAAGATCAAAAAATCAATGGGCTGAAGGAATGCGATCTGTTTATCGGGGTGTAGCTGCTCTTTCTGTTTGCATTAAGTCCGAGTGAGTGTCTTTGGTCACCACTAAACTTGCTTTTATTCACTCCCTAGGAGATGTAATACAAGCATGAAACGATGGCTCACAAAGCGGGCGCAGCGGCCAAGTAAATAAATAAATAACTAACTAAAGCAAGCTGGGGCTTCTTTAAAGACCACAAAAACAGGTTTATTGCCTTACTTTTTTTTTTTTCCCCCCTCCTATTAAACACGCTTACCTTTCTCCAGAAACTTGTTGCTGAGTGCAGCAAATGGACCATGTTGTGTTGACATGAGTGTCTTATTTCTGTGTTACCAGGAGGTTATTTTTATGTATTTATTTTTGAAAATGTCAATAAAATGAAAAGAGGGCGAGAGTTCAGCGAGCGGAAGTTCTGGCAGCTGATTGAATGCATGTGCTTGGCGCTTGACAGTTAGCGTCAAGTCTTTGGTTGGACTTTCCCTTTGCTTTCCTGGGCAGGGAGTTGGGTTTGTTTTCTCTGAAACATGAAAAGAGTTGGGTGAATGCAAATGTGAGGCAGCTCTGGCGTACGCCTTCCCCCCACACACCAGTAATGTCGTGCTTGCTGGGGGGTTTTAAAGTCGCTAGATATTGCATAGCTCATAAATTCTTCACAAGCATTGATGGAGGGGGGGGGAGATGTGTGTGCATGTACTGGGAGAGCACGCACGTGTGTGTGTGTGTGTGTGTGTGTGTGTATGTAAGTGCTGTGCCAGCCTATGAGAACTGATGGAGCAGACAAGGCGACGCTACAATCTGTTGGACAAATTTTTTTCTCGCCCCTTGTAGTTGTTACGTGATAGGAAGTATGGCAAGGGCTGCATATTTTACAAACTTTCTATTAAAGTTGTGGCATGTTATCATAAAACTGAATTGCGATACTTTGTATTACACTCTGGGATTGAGAGATAGACATAGGATTAAAAAAACAATTTCTAGGCATTTCTAGATGATAAATTTAATTTTCTTTGCTATTTGGAGGTCTTCTTTGAAAATGCAATTGTAATGAACGCATTCAGAACTGGAGAATAGATTTACCCTTGGCTTCAAATAGTTGACGTTATCAGGCTCTGTCATTCGTTCCTTCCTATTTTCGGGCTGCTAATTGATGTTTTTGATGTCAGCAAGAAAATTGAAGAAAATGTCATGTGTGAACCAGTGCGGAAGTTAATAAGATTGACTTCGTTGACAGAATTTACAATGAGCGCAGAGACCGCATAATGGGACCGCTGCGAATTCGTGTGCTCTCTTTGGAGTCAAAATTGACACCTCACGCTAGGCCAGCGGTCGATAGGAAAGATGCAACATTTGGGAAGGTTCCTAATCTCAGGTTTTTTCCTCCTCTTCTTTTTTTTTTTTTTTTTCTTCTTCCCCTCCTCTTCTCTCTTTTTCCACCCTCCTCCTCTTTTACCTTTTGGTCTGTGGAGCTTATTTAGTTGCACAAGCAGCTGTTTATCCAGAGGGCTACTGCTTTGGACCAAGCCAGAGCCTTAGTTCAATCCCTCAGCGCTCCACAACAATGCTCATTTTTTATGCTGTTTTGAGTTTGAAAGCAAAAGAGTCTTGAAAAGGTTAGATTAAGATGTGTCTTAAGGAAAGCTATACTAATATTGGACAGGGTCATTGCATATGCTTGGGCTATGTGCAGTAAAGCTGAAACGTAAATCCCCTCCATATAAAGGAAGGAAGCTGTGGGACACCTACCTGAGCTTTAAGCATAACAGAAGACTACAGCTAGAGCGTTCCTCTTCCTCTGGGCTCCAGTGTGTGTGCATCTGTATGAGCGTGTACGCCCGCATGTGCAACCTCCAAAACTTCTGACTTTCGCCGAGGTGGTTTTTCCCCCCTCTTTTTTTTTCTCTTTCTTGGGTAAAACGGGAATTCAAACTTTTTCAAAGTAGCAAAAGGCTTCACTGTAATAGTTTAATTTTCCAGTAATGTGACAAAGTTTATTGGATTTGTGTGTATAATTATGGAATGGATTAGCTGAGTTTGGTTCAGTGCATCTGATTATTTTCTGGCCTTTAGGGAAATGCGCTAAAACCCTAATATGTCCACTACCCCCAAGCGGTCTCTTTTTGAAGGCGCCGCACAAAATGTGGTCTCTACTAGCGTTCAGCCTCCAAGGATCTTCAGTGAGAGACATTATTCTTGGAATATCCAATTAATTCCACGGGCAGTGATCAGTTAGCGCTTCTTCTTCCTTTCTCGCCATTTGAAATGCTAACACAATGAATATTTTCTCATTGGTCTGCGTCCCTCGGCTAAGCTGTTGCCGCGGGCTGAGAATTTCATCGACTGATGAGACCAGAGGCTGCGCCGATAAAAGGTTACAGTACGTGATTTGCATGCCAAGTGGGGTTTGGTTTCATGAACTTAAAAGTTCTTTAACTTTTATTTGACTTTTTTTCTTTTGTACATAGATGAGGGTTGTTGGAAATTTTTTTCCAAAATTTTCTGGTTTATTTCCCCAAAAAACCACTGAAATTAGCAGTTAGTGCACATTCCAGTTTTGGTTTGGACCCTCTTAAGCAAACAGGTAGGGAACGTGAAATCTTTTGTACAAATGAAACAAAACTAAGTGTCTGCTCCAATCAACGAAAACTTAGGTTTAAAAAAAGGCTTAAAAATTGTAAGTGGTTTCCAAACAGATCTGGCCAAGTCCGACATTTCCATTTTCTCTTACAGTGCAGCGTTGGAGTGTATTTTTAACTAGACTTTAATTCCTTCGGCAATTGAAGCACATTCTGTGAGGCATAACAGAATTAAAGTGATGTTTGTATGTATTAAAAGAGGGAAATCTCCATGTCTTTTGAGTGATGGGAATCGGAGCCATGGGTTAAAACGACACTAGCACATTCCTGGAGAGTGATTAAGACAGATTGTGTGGTGCTGTTATTCAATGGTAAGTTGGTGGAAGTTCTTGAAGTATTGTGTTCCATCAAGCACGAGCAAATATTCCAACAGCAAAATAAGGAAGCTGTTATCTTTGTCTTCAACGCAGCAGTTTGCACAATTGCCTGTGCAATTTGATCTAAAATGTTGGCCATGCCGGCTAAGATGGGGTTCCAGGACTGAACGATGCCGTGATCCTAGGAGCAATGAGCCGATCCTAAAAGTTAGAGGTAAAGTAAATTGAAACAAAGCAACAACTGCACATCAAAAACAGGCTTTTATGATTCGGTGAGGGCAAAGGAAGAAGGTGGTGCTGAAATAAAACCATGCACAGAAGGTCTGTGCTCTGTGTTGTTCTCGACTTGCAGAATCTCTTAGATGTATGTTGTAAGCCGTTGACAAACTTTGTTGGTTTACAGATGTGACGGATGTATTTTCTGATCTGAGAAGTATTTGGGGGATAGAGATAATATTTTTTTCATCCTCTTTTCTCTCTCCCTCCCCATCCCACCCAAAAAGAGCATCAGCCTTCTGCGCGACTCTAATCTTAGAGGCTGGATAATACGGTTGGAGATTTGACATATTCCTACTGAATAAAAATCAGGAGACCCTTACCAAAATTGTTAGCAAAAGGGACTGGCAGAACTAGGTACGGAGCGGGGTGGGTTGGTTTTTTTTTTCTCTCCCCTTCCTTTTCCTAGCTGTCTAGGAGGAGTAAAGCAGGTGGCTCCCCGTGGCTGACTTTTCATGACAACATGCCATTAGAAATTGCGGTCCTGTTGATCAATCCACTCGACATGACAGCTTTGCCGCAAGGCCTGGCTCTTTGAGCACCAGCGCTCTGGCTTTTCCCTCCTTTTTTCCTGCACTAATTGGTGAAAGTTTTTACTGTGCTTGTGGCATAGGAAATTCTTTTGAACACTGTCACAATCAAGTGTTGACTTCTTTAGAATTGCAAGTAGGTTAAGTGAGTATCAACATTAAAAAAAAAAAAAAAAAGTCCACAAAAGGTATTACTATCGAAATTTTATTAAAGTAAAATTGGGAAAGCACACTGATTGAATTATAAAAAATAATTTTTTATGTGGAGGAGTCAATTAAAATAACCCTCTTTTCAACTTTGCGTAGCCAAAGATGCTACCATGTTTGTGTCTCAAGAAGTAGAAAGGAAGAGACAAATTTAGAGGTTTTATTTTCTTTTTTGCTTAGTTGGAAGCACAGAACCGAGCCATCTCTTTCAGATTAAATACACACAAATGACTGCATCTTAGTACCTGAAAATTTAGTAGATAATGCATTTTTCAGGTGATTTAAGATGCTTTAAACCATTATGCATCAAATAAGATATCTTTGCTAATTCTGTTTCTTAAAAAACAGAAAAGAAAAAAAATGTAAGTGCAGTGTTGAGGAGAAGGAGGAGGAGGAGGAGGAGGAGGAGGATAGCCGTGTGTTCGCACGTAGCATGGGTAAGCTAATTGAACATTTGTGTGATTCTTCCATCAGAAATGCAGCCGGGAAACTTCTGTAACAGGTTTTGTGAAAAATTGCCTCAGCTGAAAATGGAATTATTGATGTTTGCAGATAAAAGTTTATTAAAACACTGAATACTTGTTGACAAATTCAGGTGAAGAATGAAAAAAATGTTTATAAAATTTTATTGTTAACGAGGAAAATAATCAGTTTCTAGGACAGGAAAATATTCTCATCTGGTGTATTTGCTTAAAACATACGTTTTAATTATCGCAGATGGAATTTTGGTTCTTAGCTTTGCAGGTTGCTGTATGTTCATCCCTAAACATGAAATCTCTTCCTTTTTACCATTCATAAATCTTGGAAAAGCTTATTGTTAGTTGATGCAGTGCCAGCGATGCAGGTGTTTTTAAAACAATCCGTGCAACTGCGCTGCGAGGATTTGTAGAATGAACACGGGAAAGAAATCGGGAGAGAATGAGTGACAAAGAACGAGAAAAAGGGATATATAAAGCGTGGAGGTGGCTTTTCTTTAATAATGCATACGTAGCAATAGGGGACTTTGGATAGAATTCTCTCAGCTCTCTTAAACCCAATCTAAGGTTAATTTATAATAAATAATTATAGTTTTAGCAGCAAAATGAGACCCTGTGAAGCTGAGAGGGAAAGGCAGTAATACCGTTTTTAAAGCTGAACGTGCTCATAGTTTCTGTTGCAAGTGTAATAGCTACGACTGTATTTTTTTTGTAGATCAGACATCGCCACCGAAAGAAGCATAAATTCATATAATTAATTTTCCCATTGTAAAAATCATTTGCTAAAATTTGCATTATTAACATTATCAAGTCGCTGGTTGGTGAGACATCAGACATGACGAGTGAGAAGGGCAGCTTAGGGAGAATTGGGCTTTAAACCCTCAGCAGATCGGAGTTAGGATCAAAGGCGCTTGTTTTATGTGGCTGTGTGACACTTTGAAGTCTTGACTGCACCTACAGCACTCATTTCATCAGGTTCACTGGTGTCTTAATAGCAGATCAATAAGTTTCAAAGTCGGAGAGTTAATTTGATACTAGTGCTGATGTGGTCGTGCTGGGGAAGCAGAGAGAGGCAGGCAGGGAAAGCAAGCCTATTAACCATCCTGATAGGTGTGTACCGATGTTGATGGGTTCCCGTAAAAATCCAAACTGTAAATATTGACCTTAAATTTGAAAGCTTCGCCTACTAAAGGCGTTGAGGTGTTTACATTGTTGAAAGAGATTGTATGCAAGAGAGGTTGCTGTGCTAGCACCGTTCTCCAGCCAAGCGACGCAAAGTTGTAAGAAAGTTCCCCCAATAAGGAGGATAAATGCGTCCTCCTAAGCCCCTAAAGCATCGCATCCTTTGGTGGTATTTCCTGCATCAAGCTGCCTACCTCCGCCCCTACCCCAAGTAAAAATAAAGACATATATATGGGAGGGGGAGAAAAGGGGGGGGGGAGAGAGGGAGAGAGAAAACACAGTGGGCAACGCGTTATAATAGCGGTTCATTTTTTTTCTCATCCTTTGCCAGCTTGTTTGCTTTCCTGCTGTAACACAAATAGTTCACAAGAAAATGGATGTATTTTTAGATGAAGTGGGGTCAGTGACACTTTGTTTTCCTACCGGGTATATTTAAATATAAATCTATATAATAACCATTGTCCTCCAACGCCACTTTATATCGGTCCTGTGATGATGTAACTCATCAGTCCCAGACTGCTTGTATTTCCAGGGCAAAATTTCATCAAATAATTCAAATAATTTGGCTGTGTTAAAAACCACTCCTCCTGAATTCTCCGTGCCGCTTCTTCTCTACCAGCCAGTCGTGAAACCAGGGATTGTTTATTCAGTTTATTTGGTTTATGTGAGCGCCGGACAGCTCCGCGTAACACACACACAAAAAAGAAAGAAAGATAAAAACTTCTGTGCGATGTAAACATACCGGACGTGAATAGCTATTTAAAGAACAGCAAAACTGTGCTAAAGCAGTGCAGGACTTTCTTTTCTCTTTTTTCTTCTTTTTTTTCCAGGCATTTTTCCCATCTCTGAGGATGGTGTAATAATGGGGGGATGAGGGGTAAATATGGTTGATGCAAACCATGCAAATTGTGTGCACAGACATACAGACGCGAACCCTCCTAAAAGAGAAACCCTTTTTTTATTTTCATAAGAACTTTGCCATCTGTATGTACAGCAGAGGTTCCCTGGCACCAGAGGTCAAATTCACACCCTCTTCGAACAAAACTCTAATTTAGATTGTTCATCTAAGGGTTGATAATGGTATTAGGGGGCCAGTGGGGTGGTCAGTGGGAGCTGTAGATTAGCGCAGTAGCCCTGGCGGCTTTACCTAGACCCCCGCGATTCATTGGCCAGATTAACTGTCACATCTGTCATTTTATCCCTTTTAGTTCTCCCCTTTTTACCACATTTAAAATAAGAAAGACGGGGTGTGTGTGGTAGAGGGGGGAGAGAGTGAATTAAAAAAAAAAAAAAAAAAA